>NC_041383.1:311546270-311625634 GCF_002162155.2 Triticum dicoccoides | reverse complement strand
ACGTGAGAGGGGACAGGTGCAGTTTGTCTCTTTTGCATGGATACCTACCTACAGTTCTCGACAATTGGTGTGTGGGGTGGGGGGTGGGGGCGTGAGACGTAGACATGGAATATGTGTCAATGATATTTTATCAAAAAATGTAACATATGCAATGTGTGTGAAACAGAGGCCTAGACATAACATATATATATAGACGGGGCTATCCACGAGAAGAGAGTGGAGGTATCATCGGAGTGAGGGATCCATAGAATCGATGAGAGGGATGATGTTAGTGTGCACGCACGATCAATAAAGAGTGTCATTGATTTTGTGTGTGCCCACATCAAATATATGGGGTGGCTGGCCTACTGGAACGTGAGAGGGGACATGCACAGTTTCTCTTTGTGGCTTGGATACCTACCTAGAGCGCTCGACTATCGGTGTGTGGGGGGGGGGCAGTGACCTAACTATAGAGGTACAATTGCTGCTGTATGTGTGGATGAGGAGAGAGACCTACCTTATGTATTGAGGAAGATCGATCGGCATCCATCCATATTTGTAGGAGAGGAATAAGACACTAGTAGAAAAAGGCCCATTTGTCCCGGTTCTAGAGGGCCTTTAGTCCCGGTTATGGAACCAGGACTAAAGGGTCGGTACTAAAGGCTCTCCCCTTTAGTCCCGGTTCTTATACGAACCGGGACTAAAGGCCCTCCATGTGGCCTCTGTCTGGAGCTCCACCTTTAGTCCTGGTTGGTAACACCAACCGGCACTAAAGGGAATTTTTTATTTTTACGAATTTTTTTACGAAATTTTATTTTTTTAATTTTTTATTTTGATTTTTTCTGATTTTCAATATTCTAAATTATTTTACAATTTAATCTCTAATCACCACTCATCACTTCTCAATTTAACCTCTAATATCTAATCGCCCCTCATCATTCCAAATCATCAAACTTCCCGGCCGGTCACCCATCCTCTCAATACTCCAGCCTGAGCAGGTTTAACTTCCGGGTTCTATTCCCCCTCGTTTCCAAGTCTGCACTTGTTGTTTTCCTGATAATAGTAAGATGTCAATCCTATTAACCCTCAGGAGTTTAGCTTGAGCATGAAGGCACATGTTTCACTAATATTTAGTAACACTAATAATAATTATTCTAAAAAAATTATTTAGTAACACTAATATTTCTTGAATAAGTAATTTGACCATAGTTTGACCACAGTTTGACCAGATTTGAGCAAAATTCAAAATACTGAAATAACTTTTTAGTAACAATAATATTCTTGAATAATTATTTAGTACCACTAATACTTCTTGAAAAAGTAGTTTGGCCATAGTTTGACCAGATTTAACCAAAATTCAAAAAAAAACTGAAATTTGAGCGTAACTCTTTTTCCTTTTAGAATTTGAGGATTGTAAAAATTTGCAAACAGGCCTAGAGTGATGATCTTCTAAGTGTTGTACATGTTGTGAGTGTTGTAACTTTGTCCTTATTGATCCTATGGTGATGATCTTGATACACACATGTTCTGCTCTTCATGATGTACATGCTGGTGTGCATTGCATTCATGTTAGGGTGCATATTGACATGTTAATCCCTGTTGTGAAAGTGCTTGCTGATATTAAATGATGAAAACTGTTATAACTTGCCTATTTGTCTTTTTTATATATTTTTATGTGATTTTCTTTGACCATCATGTCTCCATGTATTTTTATATGACCTGTGGTGAGTGCAACAAGCTTGTGAAGTGGGCTACTTGCGGTTAATGTTCTGTTAAGTCCGATTCTATCATATCATGATGCCATGTTTACTTGATTCTACAAACTAATAGATGCATAATCTGGAGATGCTTAGTTGACACGTTTTGTTGTCCATGTTATGCTCTATCATTCCATTCCATTTTATGCCTTCTATATGTCTTATAGTATATAGTTGGATTGCCATGAACATGCCTATATAATGTTTTTGTATTCCGTTAACTTCATGATGCCATGTTGTGAGCTTGTTATTAATTAATCTATGCCTCTTTTAGAGATGCTTCAATTATATGTTATGAAGTATGCTATGTGTAATTTGTCTACATGCCCTGTGTGATAATTTTGGACTTCAGCTGACCTCTGTCCCATGGTTACAAACATGCTATTATAATGTTGCTGTTTTACACTTGCTGATACTGTTTTAACATTCAATCTTGTCATGTTGGTTCCCACTAATACATGAGCCATATGTATATGATGTTTTGATGTAATTTTCTCTTTGTTATGTGTAATTTGATGCCATGCTCTTGGTTGCTATGTGTAGCTTCTGTAGCATCTTTGTTTTATGCCTCCAACATATCATCATATTAACTCTGCTCATGTATATGCCCCTCTGTAATAAAGTTGCTTTTTGCATTGATCATATTGGTTTAATCTTAATGCCTATGAATCTAAGCCTTAATGATATTTGAAGTATATTATCTGTACTTGAAGTGCATGTCAAGTTTGTGCTCATATGATTCATGTAGCATGTTTTTTTGATCATTTCAAAGTGCCTAGTTGCTGTTTTGGGCAGATTGTTGTTATATCTTGTTTGGAGTGTATGTGTTGAACCGTTGCTCCGTTTTGAGCATGCTCTATATGAAACTTGCCTAGAATTGCATATAGTTTCATATTATCATGTTGCATCCATGCTGTGAGTGTTTTTGCTTGATGTTTGAATGCATTTCGCATCAATGCCATGTTTAACTTGTTTTGCTCATATCTTCTAGGCCGTAGCTACGAATTAAATGAACTTTATATGTAACTTGACTATATTTTTGCGAGATGATCATGTTGCATCTTAACTTGCTGTTTAACAACTTGAACATAATGTTTTATTCACATCTGGAGCAATTTCAAAATTTGCATACGAGGACTTACCGGAATTGTTATATGTTGTTTCGGGCCTCATCTAAACTTGCTTTGATGTGATGTTCTTGTATGCATCATCCCTTGCCATGAGTAGCATCATGTAGCCTTGCCATGCATCATACTTGGTTGTGCATCATGCCTTGTTAATGTGTTGTGTGTTTACCATGTTGTTTGCTTCTTTCCGGTTGTGCTTCTTCTCAATAGTTCCTGTTTTGTTGCGATCGTGAGGATTCGTTCGACTACGCTTGGTTCGTATTCGTCCATTCGTCTTATTCATGGACTCGTTCTTCTTCCTAGTAGGATTTTAGGCAAGATGACCATCACCTTGGATCTCACAACTATCATTGCTATGCTAGTTGACTCAATATTATCGCTATGTCGCACTTCCTACCACTTGTTTATCAAGCCTCCCAAATTGCCATGTCAGCCTCTAACCTTTTCACCCTTCCTAGCAAACCGTTGTTTGGCTACATTACTGCTTTGCTCAGCCCCTCTTATAGCGTTGCTAGTTGCAGGTGCAGTTGCAGGTTGTTCCATGTTGGGACATGGATATTTTGGGATATCACAATATCTCTTATTTAATTAATACATCTATCTACTTGGTAAAGGGTGGAAGGCTCGGCCTTTTGCCTGGTGTTTTGTTCCACTCTTGCCGCCCTAGTTTCCGTCATACTGGTGTTATGTTCCTTGATTTTGTGTTCCTAACATGGTGATGGGTATGGGGCCCTCTTGACAATTTGCTTTGAATAGAACTCCTCCAGCAAGGCCCAACCTTGGTTTTACCATTTTCCTAATAACAACTAAAATTTAAATAGGGGATTTTCTTTGGACCCTTAGTATTTCTTAATCAACCCCCCCCCCCCCTGAGCTAGTGCTCCTCTGAGTGTTGGTCCGAACCGAGCATCCCGCGGGGTCACCTCGGGGAAACTCGAGGGCTGGTTTTACTCGTAGCTTGTGTCATCCGGTGTGCCCTGAGAATGAGATACACGCGGCTCCTATTGGGATTTGTCAGCACATTCGGGCGGTCTTGCTGGTTTTCTTTTACGATTGTCGAAATATCTTGTGCACAGGGATCTCGAGTTTGATTGGATGTCTCATGATGGAGGATTGTCTCCGCGGAACGTGAGCTTGTAATGGGCTAAGTTGGGACACCACTGTAGGGTTTGATCTTTCGAAAGTCATGCCCGTGGTTATGTGCCAGATGGGAGTTTTTAATATCTGATTGTAGAGAATTTGACACCAGATTCGAACAAAAATACCTAACCGCGTGTGTAACCATGATTGTCTGTTTTCGAGTGGGTCGAGAAGAGAACACGGTGGGGTTATGTTTGAACGTAAGTTGTTAAGGATCACTTCTTGATCATTACTAGTTTGCAACCGTTTGCGTAGCTTCTCATCCCATTCTTGTGTTCATAAGTTAGCCACCATACTTTGCTTAGTCGCTTGCTTCAACCTCACCAATTATCCCTTCCATACACATTAAGCTTTGCTAGTCTTGATACCCATGGTAATGGGATTGTTGAATCCTCGTGGCTCACAGATTACTTTAACAACAGTTGCACGTATAGGTAATGCGATGATCATGATGTGAGAGTGATGCGTGTTTGTCTTGGGGTTCTTCTTCTGCTTCTTATTCTTTCACGAGATAGGTTCCTGGTCGGCAACCTGGTCTAGCAGGGTTGATGTCATTTGAGTTTTTGTTTGTGTTTCATCCGTAATTGTATGTTGCTCTTATGTATGATGTTGTTGTACTCATGTGGCATTGTATGCCCATTATATGTATCCCCAACTATTATGTAATGGTACGATGTAATGATATCCACCTTGCAAAAGTGTCTCCAATATACGCTTCTATCCTTGGTGGAACCTTCGAGTTCCTTTAGGATAGGGTCGTATATTGGTTGTGACACATGGGGTCCCGAGGAATCACCTAAAGGTTTCCATTCCCATGCAACAAGACCAACACCGCCAGGGTGGCAGGACGGATGTCATCGCCGAGCCCATCGCAGTGTCATGACGAGAGGCTTTGCAGGAGAAGATCACCTTTTGTCGGGATAAGTTGTACTACTTGTCCCCGTTTGAATTGGCCCCTATGGGATCCCTTCCCGCCTACATTTTGGGGGAAGAGGACCAATGCCACTATAAATATAGGCTAGCCACCACTAAGGGAGTCCTAGATTCGGCGGACCTCAAGTGTCCGGCCCAGGAGAATGGGCCGTACAGGATCAAGCTGAAGATTATCTACTGTGTCCGGATGGGACTTCTCAATACGTGGACAGCAAGAACAGAGTCCGGAAGTTTCCTTCCCTAATAAACCGACCTTGTACAAACCCTAGACCCCTCTGGTGTATAAACTGGAGGGGTTAGTCCACCTAGCCGATCTTCTTTACGATTATTGGAATCCTCATAGGCTAGACATCTGGGGTTAGCTATTACGATCTCAAGGTAGATCAACTCTTATAATCTTCATACTCATCAAATATAATCAAGCAGGAGTAGGGTTTTACCTCCCTTAAGAGGGCCCAAACCTAGGTAAACACTGTGTCCCATAGCTTCCTGTTACCATCGATCCTTAGACGCACAGCTTGGGCCCCCCTACCTGTGATCTACCGGTTTTGACACTGACATGGTGCTTTCATTGAGAGCTCTCTCATGTTGTCTGCAAAAAGTGATCTATGGCTCGCCTAGTCATCAACAACAATATTACTTCCGGAGGGTGCCTAGATTCAGGGCAGACCATCCAGTTCGGTGGTTTCACCGTGAGGGCCCGCGCGGCCGTCGAGCCTGCAACTCCCCCATGGCCACCGGACAACGTCCTCACATCGGCCCTAAGTACTTCGAAAAATTGGATCCGGCGGATGTCTCGTCTTTAAACAAACTACTGGACCGCATCGCCACCCTGGGTGTCTCAACGGACTATGACCGGATCAGGCTCAAACCCGACCTGAGGGAAATTAATCAGCCACGATCACCCACTTCGTGGAGGTCATCGAGGAACCGGGCAAAGACACTTCCCTCCCCATATTGAAAACCAAGTATGTTCGAGTCCCCGAATCCCCTGAGCCGGATACTTCCCCTTTAGATGGGACCTTACGCCCTCTGGACTATGGTTCGAGTGTAGGATTGCTGGAGCCTTTGCGCTTAACTGGACCCGAACCGGTCACTTTAGAAGCCATCCTGGCTCCAAACACAGACGTGGGTCAGGATCGAAAATTTAATCCACCCACCCACCACAATCTATATTCTCCAAGCAACTCAGGTCCTCCAGTTATATACGACCTGATGTGTGTGCGGCAGCAGGCTTAGGAAACAGTCCACCACTTTTGGGCCAGATTCCTGCTTATTAAAAACATGATCAAAGACTGTTCGAACGATGACGTAGTTTTGGTTTTCCATCGTAATTGCCCCAGCAAAGGAATATTGAATGCCCTCGACCGTCGCCACATACAGAGTTTTACGGTACTATCGCACGTCATACAAAAGTACTATGCAATGGAAAGCACATGAAGGGCCCAGAAAACTCAACTGGAGCCCTTTGCCTCGATGCAGTATGCGGCCCGGGCTAAAAGAGTACATCCCGGCAGGTCACTCGACTACCAGTCTAAGGGCAGGAAGAACAAACCCTTCACGGGGCACAGGTCCGTTCTTGACGATCTACTAGACAAGCCCTGCCCGATTCATGCCACTCCACACACAGTCGCAACCCATAGCCTCCGAGCATGCTGGGTACTCCACAAGTAGCAAAAAGTGGAGAGGACATCCTCACCACAACTCTAGAAAGATACTCACCAAAGAGGGACAACTCTAACGTCCTAACAGTCTTCGAGACCTTTTCTTCTAACAATCGGTGCAAACGGGCACTCCGCGACCTCGCCGAAGTCCATCAAGTTATCGCACTAAGCCCAAGGAACGACACAGTGATAACCTTCATGGACGAAGACGAACCAAAGGCTCGGTCAGTCCGAGCACTAGCAGCCTTAGTACTAAACCCCATCGTTGATGGTTTTCGGCTTACTAAAGTGCTCATGGATGGCGGTAGTGGACTTAACCTCATCTATCAGGACATGCTCGACAAAATGCAAATGTATAGATCACGCATCGAGCAAAGCAAAACCACCTTTCGAGGTATTATCCCTAGTCGAGAGGCACATTGCACAGGAAAAATTAAAATGGACGTGGTGTTCGGCACATCCGAAACTAGAGTTGCTCTTTCATGTGGTCCCCTTTAATAGTGGGTATCATGCCATTTTTGTCCGAGACGCTTTCTCACGATTTCAAGCTATACCCCACTATGGGTATATGAAACTCAAAACGCCCGGTCCTAATGGAATTATTACAATCTCGAGCGACCCAGACAAAGCCCTCCATGCTGAAAACAAAACCCGATCCTTGGCCCTCAAGGCACTATCTGAAGCCCTAGCGACAGAGGAATAAACCACCCTAGAGTCCACAGTGGATAGGGACGATGTGATTCTTGATAAGAGGTCCAAATCCACCTCTTTCAAGCCAGCCGAGGAAATAGTAAAATTCCAAGTGCACCCGACGGACCCTAATAAAATAGCATCTATCGGAGCACAGCTGGATCTGGCAGTGGATGCCGCCTTACGCACACTCTTGTGAGAGAATTGGGATATCTTTGCCTGGCACCCTTTGAACATGCCCATCATCCCATGAAAACTGGCCGAACACAGTCTCAATAAAGTCAAGGGTTTCAAACCCATGAGCAGACTCTATGGCGATTCTATGAACCCAAGCGTCAAGCCATGGGAGAAGAGTTAGCCAAATTATTAGATGTTGGGTTTATTAGGGAAATAAAACATCCGGATTGGCTAGCGAACTTGATTATGGTACCAAAGAACGATAAATCTTGGCGCCTGTGTGTCGATTTCAAGGACCTGAACAAGGCTTGCCCTAAGGACCCTTTCCCATTGCCTCACATTGACCAAATTATTGATGCAATTGAAGTGCATGACACTTTGTGTTTCCTCAACACTTACTCCGGATACCATCAGATTAAGATGAAGGAATCGGACCAGGCGGCAACCGCGTTCATCACCCCTTATGGTCTCTTCTGCTCCAACACTATGCCCTTCGGACTCAAAAACGGTGAGGCTACCTACCAACGCATGATTCAAACTTGTCTGGAAAAGCAAATAGGCAAAACAGTCGAAGCATACGTGGATGACATGGTCATCAAGACAAAGCATGTCTAGACACTGGTAGACGATCTTCGCCTCACCTTCGACAACCTCCGAACATATGACATACGGCTTAATCCGAAAAAATATGTCTTCGGAGTTCTGGCTAGAAAGCTGCTTGGGTTCATCATTTCCCATAAACCCAGCGAAGATCTGAGCATTGTCACAGTTGGCCATATCAACAGACCTAAAGCAGGTCTAGAAGTTAGCGGGTTGCATTGCGGCCTTAAGCCGCTTCATCTCCAAGTTGGGAAAAAGGCGCTACAACTCTACAAGCTATTACGACGGATAGACAACTTCAAATGGACGGATGCTGCCACAGCCGAATATGAAGTGCTACTACACGGTATTCGCATGGCTGTCTCCATGGGTATACAACGCTTGGAGGTGCGCGCCGATTCAAACCTCACAATTTCCCAAGTTAAAGGAGAGTTCGATGCAAAGGACCCAAAAGTGGTGGCATATAGAAACGCCATATTAAAAATATCAGCTTGGTTCGAAGGGCTTGACTTCCATCACATCGCTCGAGAAAGTAATCAGGCGGCCGACATCCTCACTTGTCTGGGCGCTAAGAGTGACCCTGTGCCACCTAACACCTTTGTGGAATGGCTCTTTAAGCCATCCATAGTGTGGTAGGGTGAGAGCAGGGAAAACAGTACAAACCTAATCACACCCCTAGCTGCCGAATACAACGCAGACACCGTCGGTGGTTCGGATATTGAGATAACACCCTCTGCCCACAAAATCATGGCAGTTATCGCCTCCTGGACCGACCCCTTCCTGGCCTACCTTAATAGAAAGGAGCTCCCCGATGATCAAAATGAAGCCCGATGCATAGTTTGGCGCTTTAAAGCATTTAAAGTACACGAGGGCGGATTGTACGAAAGAAGTACTACCGGAGTCCTTCAAAGGTGTATCTCTGAAGAGGAGGGAAGGCAACTCTTGGCAGAAATATATGCCGGTCTCGACAGTCATCACGCTGCAGCCCGCGCCCTTGTAAGCAAGGCGTTCCGTACAGGCTTTTTCTTGCCCACGGCTTGAGATGATGCTCAAGCCCTTGTCCAACAATGTGTGGGATGTCAGCTTTTTGCCAATCAAAGCCACATGCCTCCCACCGCATTAAGAAAAATCCCCATTACCTGGCCCTTTGCGGTCTGGGGGCATGACATGGTTGCACCCCTTAAAGGGGGAGCCACAAAAAGAAATACTTGTTGGTCATGGTTGATAAATTCACTAAATGGATAGAGGCCAAACCTGTAAAAAAAGATGAGGCCGGACCAGCGATTGACATTATATCCGACATAATCCACCGTTATGGTGTTCCACACAGTATCATCACTGATAAATGGCTCTAACTTCATAGCCGATGAGGTGAAAACCTGGTGTGCAAAGTTGGGCATTAAACTCGATTATGCATCCGTATACCACCCTCAAACAAACGGCTAAGTTGAACGGGCCAATGGTCTGAGCATGAGTGGTACTAAGCCCAGATTAGTGCACTCTTTATGGGAATCAGACAAGCACTCGGTTGAGGAACTCGATTGCGTATTTTGGGGACTCCGGACCATGCCCAATCGAACGACCGGATACACACCATTCTTTATAGTGTACGGTGCAAAGGCCGTATTGCCCTGTGATATCATTCATGACTCACATAGAGTGCGCATGTACAAAGAGAAAGAAGCCAAACTAGATCGGCAGGATGACCTAGATGGACTTGAAGAGGAGCGTGACATTGCCAAGGCCCCTTCCGTGTTCTATCAACAACAGGCTAGGCATTACCAAAGCAGAGAAGTGCGGGCTAAAACATACAATGTCGGAGAACTTGTTCTACGCCTCCCAGAGAAGAAAAAGGATAAGCTCAAACCTAAATGGGAGGGCCCTTCGTAATAGATGAAGTCCTTATTGGAGGAGCCTATCGCCTTCGCAATGCCGAGGATAATCGCCTTGAGCCGAACCCATGGAACGCCGCCCGGCTCCAAAGATTTTACACACAGTTCGGCCTCCTTAGGTTTCATTTTAAACTAGGTTTTTTCATTTTCTCTCCCCGTTTAATTGTTTCCCTTTTCTTGTTAATAGTATGTTCAGATCGATCGCATTGTTGGGGGTACAACATCTTTTAATGTATACACCCCACCGTACATGGGGGCTTCTCTTAAAAGAAGCATTTTATTAAAAAGCTTACAAGCTTCTTTTGTCTGTGCTATCTGTTGTTTCTGCCATTTTATGCACCTCTATGACTCAAGTTTTTGCCAAGCTGGGATACCTTGATGCTGTGCTTATACCCTACATTCCCGATTGTTCAACTAGGGTGTAAAGGGAGCACCTCTGTGATTTTTACAACCAGGTTATCTGGCCCTATACCTCAGATGGGTGAAGCCGAAAGCTAGCGTTCTTAAGGGAATAATTGGTCGGCACATATACAATAGACTGTTTCCGGAAAAAAAGAATGAAACTGGTTGCCTATACTTCAGATACGAGCCCAGCCCAAGGAAAGGAGCCAAATTATCCGGCCCCTAACGGAACTATTTGTCTTGGAAGATGTTTCTTACGTTAAACAGTAATATAACGTAACTCCACCGAACACATTTTGTCTGTTCGAGCAATATGGCCGGATTGCCTCATTTTCGATAATACTAAATGTTTCCTAGTTAAACATAGTATACGAAAACACTCCAACTTCTTTGTTCGGAGGTAGAAGCCAAAGGTTTGCGATGACAAAATTTTCATAAAATTCGGCAAGAGATAAGTTCGGTCATAAAGTACATGGATACATCGAATCAAACACCTACTCTATTTATACAACATCTAGTAGAATATCTAATTTACAATCTTGTTGTGAAAATTTCACCGCCGTCATTACTTGGTCGTATACTAAGCTTACGGAAATTTCCTTATCGTCTTATCCCTACGGACCAACTCTGGGCACAAGGTTCGGGTCAAGACCGGTATAGCGTGTCTTCACCATGGACCATGCCTCTCGAGCGCCTTCACGGCATGCAGATCTCTTCCACAACTCAAAGCGACGCCGGGCACCCTTGAATCGATCAGCCGACCCCTCCATTCTTTCTGGAGGGACGTCGGAAGGCCATAAGGCTTTGGCCATATTCTTCATAGCCTTCCGGGCATGCTTGTGCAACTTTTCTAGCTCCTTCAGAATGACACTTTATAGGTCGGACATTTCCTCTTCAGGGCGGCCGGTCAACATACCTGTATCTACCGGACTATAACCTTCCACATTATATGATTATATCAATAATCCGGAGAGTTCACAAGTCATACCGAATATGACGCCCTTCAGCTTCTGGTTTTCATGTTGTGCCTCCAAGAGTTGAGACTTTAAGCTCTTTATCTCTTCGTCCTGCTTCTTCACTTCTTCTTCTAGTTTCTTATCTTCGGCAAAATACATTGGGGCACTCTTCGTTTCATCAATCTCGGAAACAACGACATTTAGTTGTGTCCGGCTTGTTTTGACCTCCTGGGATAATGCACTGTTCTTCTCCTTGAGAACCTGCGGTCATCAAACGTTCCTCAAATCGGCTTTGTCCACTCGCTTTAAGTATCGGGGGCTACTACCACTGCTATGTTCTAAGTTTATATAAATTTGTACCTACATATCCTTTGTAAACAGGCGAGCAACCCCTGTGAGTCCGTCCCGGGCTGCTCGGATATATGCTCCTACATCACATAGGGCGGTAAACTCCAGCTCTGTTAATGCAGGGGAGAGCGAGGCTTCTTTCATGTGACGATAATTCATTGAACTCTCAACTTCAGAGTTAGTAACGAACATCTCATCTAGATCTCCGTGAGGCAAATGAGTCTGTGCCGCACTAGCATGCGACCCCATCCTGGTTGATGTCTCCGACACCGTATTGGCTGCAACTCGGATGGCTGGGATCTTGTTTACGGTTCGCTGTATACCCCTCCTGGGATGATAGAAGGAGGATGCGAATGAAAATTTGGTCTCATGCCCGAATATGAAATAGGAGGAATATACCTTTTTGGTGATGGAGCAGGTTCAGTGGTGCTGCCAACTTCCTTTTGTTTTGCATGACCTTTCCACGAAGGTGCTGACCTTCTCTTGGTCGCCCGTCCCTGGGTACTGCTCACTGAGCGCCTATTTTGCAAAGCATGCTCCAATGCGGAGGATAAGAAACGAGCAGAAGTATCTCTCTTCCCTGAGAATACAATTTCTGAATTCCTACCTTCACGAAAGGATAGAGGTCAGAGTAATCAGCCGCAATAGCTACCTCCGAGCCGTCAAGTCTCACCTGATAGTAGACTCCGACTTCAAACTCTACAAATATGTCCGGATCCTCATGGAATCCGGGGTCCTCATTGCGATCATGATCCTCTGGCTTGGGGGAGGGGCAGTTAATGTTCTCGATCATTTGCCTCCATGACTATTTAGAAAGCAACCAGGGTATTTGGTTAATGCATCTCAATGACTAAAATAGTACTAAACGGTTAGAAAACTTACCCTCTCAACAATTTAAATGGAGGAAGTCTTCCTCTTCTCCTTTATAAATGTCGGTCAGCATGGCAGCCAATGCGGCTTGAATATCCGGACCCTTTCGCCTATAGCAGGATGCTCGTCCTCCCCATTGTTCTTCCATAAGTGAGCCACCCTGGATTGAAGTGGTTGGATGCATCGCTATATCGCAATGGCCATAACTTCAATTACAAAGAGTCCGGAATGGGTTAGTAGCTTGACCTTGTTTACAATGTGAGGTTGTGTAGCTGGATCCCGTAGTGTTCCAATAGGCCCATAAGGAAGGGGTGTATTGGGAATCCCATGCCCCTCAAGAGGAATGAGATGAAGCACACACTCTCCCCTTGGCTGGGATTGGGGAAATTCTCCACCAATGCATCAACGCCCATAGAAGTTAGCCCCAACCATACGGAGACTAGATCCGAGGGAGGGAGATATCCTTGCGTCCGGAGTCGACTGAGCTGGAGATGGGATACAGAGCAACTTTGCCAATCCCCTTCTTAAGGGCCATGCGGGCGTGAGGAGGAGCCAGGGGTGCTAGCCCTGGTCTGAATTTTTCTGTGGTTTGCTCTGTTGCTCTTGGAGTGGTGCGAGATGGCGTTTTGAAGATATCACCTCGTTATATAGGCACAACCTGTGCCTGTCAGAAATATTAAATACCAGGGTAACGGACCGTTCGCATTCACTCAGACTTGTGGACATCGATGCAACGAGAGGAAGGAATCATAAAGGTTAGACACGGAAAATGAATGCCAGACTATCATCAATCCGGAATATGTTGGAGAACCCGCCTTGCAAACCCTAAGACTTTTGCCCGCATACTACATCATCCTTGAAGGCATGTTTGGGGGCTACTGAGGGAGTCCTGGATTCGGGGGTCCTCAACTGTCCGACCCAGGAGCATGGGCCGGGCTGCATGGGCCCTATAGGATCAAGATGAAGATTATCTACCCTGTCCGGATGGGACTTCTCAATACGTGGATGACAAGAATAGAGTCCGGAAGTTTTCTTCCCTAATAAACCGACCTTGTACAAACCCTAGACCCCTCCCGTGTGTATATAAACTAGAGGGGTTAGTCCGCAGAGCCGATCTTCTTTACCATCATTGGAATCCTCATAGGCTAGACATCTGGGGTTAGCTATTACGATCTTGAGGTAGATCAGCTCTTGTAATCTTCATACTTGTCGAATATAATCAAGCAAGAGTAGGGTTTTACCTCCCTTAAGAGGGCCCGAACCTGGGTAAACACTGTATCCCCTGGCTTCCTGTTGCCATTGATCCTTAGACGCACATCTTGGGCCCCCCTACCCGAGATCTGCCGGTTTTGACACCGAGAACCACCATAGCAAGGGGACGAGGTAAAATCCTTACAGCTCACGCCCACACTAGAGAGAACCTCATGAGGGTGTTCTTCCCTTGTACTAGTTCATCCTCATCCCCTCGCAAGGCTAATCCACTCCAAAGCAGGAGTAGGGTCTTACACCGCAAGGTTGCCCGAACCTGGGTAAACTGCCGTGTCCATATTCTAGTTTGTTCATCGAGCTATGCCATGGGGATGACAAATCAGTTGGCTGGAGAGTTTCAGTTCTTCGCACACACACGCCGACTTAAAATCTTTCTTTGGTCTACGGAGCCCTGAACCCGATATTTGGCGCGCCTGGTAGGGGTGTATGTCAAAGATCTGTTTCCCCATCAGCCGCGATGCCCCCGCGCCACATGGTTCCCATGGCAGGCACTGCAGTACCCGCCGGGCCGACAGGCGCAGTTGGAGGCATCACAGCCCAACGAGCTTTCTCCCCCGCCTTGCGGCAGGTGAACTGGCCCCCCAAGTTCAGGCCAGAGTTGCCGCCGCGGTACAACAACGCAGCGGAACCCGTGGGGATCCTTCGGGTGTACGAGGAGGCCATCTGGGCTGCGGGTGGCGACGATAATGTCATGGCAAATTGGCTTCCCATGGCTCTCATAGGCGTGCCTCGCTCCTGGTTACTCAACCCGCCGGAGTCTCGGTGACCTCCTAGGAGGAGATGAGCGATCTCTTCATCACGCACTTCGCGGCACCGGCGCCCATGTCGTTGCAGCCATCCTCGGCGGGTCACAAGAGCTGGCATCAAGCTACCACGCCAAGCAGCTCTTCCAGCAAGTGGGGGCCGTCCGGCCACAGCAAGCAGCTCCCCGGGCTAGGCGGTGCCCCTGGACGACCTCGTCTTCGACTCTAGTTATCACCACCGGACCATGGTCGGTGTCGGCGTGCTCCCCATGCTTTGCACCCCCACCATCTGCAACATTGCAATCACTAGGACCCTCATCGATAGCGGTGCCGTTCTCAACATCCTCTCCGTTGAAGCCTTTGGTCTGCTTCACATGCCTTACGACCAACTCCTCCCCACCAATCCTTTCTCGGGGGTGGCCGATGGGTCCACCTCTCCTCTGGGGCAGGTCCGCCTCCCCGTCACCTTCGGGAAAACGAAACAACTACCGCACCAAGCTCATCGACTTTGACGTTGCCCGCATCGGCCTCCCGTATAATGCCATTCTTGGATATCCGACCCTCGTCATGTACATGGAAGGGCCTCAGCCCGGCTACAACATCATGAAGATGTCTGGGAGTAGCGGTGTCCTCCATGTGGTGGTGGACACCAAGGACATGCTCATGGCCATCAAGCTCGCTTTCAAGGCTGGGGTGCCCGCGCGACCGAACGCGGAGGGCGTTCTGGAGATCTCGGAGCTGCACCGGCAGAGAAAAGGTAGTTGTGCTCCTAGGACCCGGCCGAGACGAAGCAGGTGCCAATCAACGACAACGGGGAATCAGGCCCCACCTTCACCATAGGCGCCAGCCTCCCCCCGGATCAAGAAGAGGCGCTGGTCAGCTTCCTCCGTGCAAACAAGGACGTGTTTGCATGGGAGGCAACGGACTTGGTCGGCGTCCCATGAGATGTTATCGAACACCACCTGATGGTGTGCCTCGGCACGCGCCCCGTGAAGAAGAAGGCACGGAGGCAAGCCCTGGAGAAGCAATCCTTCATTGTCTAGAAGGTTAACAAGCTACAAGAGTCCGACATCATTCAAGAGGCGCGACATCCGGATTGGCTGGCCAACCCGGTCATTGTCCCCAAGAAGGGCGGGAAGGAGCACATGTGCGTCGACTTCATGAGTCTCAATAAGGCATGCCCTCAGGACCCTTTCCCTCTTCCACGCATCAACCAGATCGTCGACTCCACCATCGAGTGCGACTTGCTGTGCTTCCTGGATGCTTTCTCGGGGTACCACCAAATCAAGATGGCGGTCTAGGATGTTGAGAAGATGGCTTTCTTGACCCCATGCGGGATATACTGGTACACATGCATGCCGTTCGGGCTGCGCAATGCCGGCGCGACCTTCTAGCGATTGATGGACATCGCCCTCGGCCAGCAGCTCGGGAGAAATGCAGAGGCATACGTCGACGACATAGTGGTCAAGACGCAGGAGGTGAAGACCCTCGTCGGATATTTGGAAGAAACATTCGCCAACTTACGCAAGGTTAACCTGCGGGTCAATCCGGAGAAGTGCGTGTTTGGCATCCCGTCCGGCAAGCTACTGGGTTTTCTGGTGCCACACAAAGGGATCGAGGCTGACCCAGAGAAGAGCAAGGCCATAAAAAGGATGAGCCCGCCGCAAACCCTGAAGGAGATGTAGAAGCTCGCGGGCTGCATGACTTCATTGGGGTGCTTCATCTCCAAGCTAGGTGAGCACGCCCTTCCAGTCTTCAAATTGATGAAGAAGAAGTGCCCATTCGAATGGACTCTGGAGGTTGAGACGGCCTTCCAGGACCTCAAGAGGTACCTCACCAGCTCATCGATCATGGTGTCACCTCGTCCTCTTGATCCCCTAGTGCTTTACCTGGCCACCACACACCACTCGGCCAGCGTGGCACTTGTGGCGGTCCGGGAAGAGCGCGCGGATGCGGGTGTGCGGCATAGCGCCCTGCGCCCGACCACGACGCTGCAGCCTTGGGACGACGCCCTAGAAACACTGGCTGCCCCACTGGATGGCAAGCCTCCCGAGGATCCCTTGTCTCAGGAGGGGTAGGATGCCATTGACGCCCCCTCCCTCGTCGAGCATCCCTTGTACTTCGTCAGCACGGTGTTGTGCAATGCATGTTCACACTATCCCATGCCATAGAAGCTCCTGCTTGCACTCCTCGTCGCCTCTAGAAAGTTGCGCCACTACTTCCAGGGCCACCCCATCAAGGTCGTCTCCGCATACCCCCTGGAGAAGGTGCTTCAGAGCCCCAACGCTGCGGGAAGGGTTGCTTAGTGGAACATCAAGATGGAGGCGTTCCAGTTGGAGTTCAGCACCACCAGAGTCATCAAGGGCGCGACCCTCGCTGATTTTGTGGTAGAGTAGACTGATGCCCCTAAACGAGGCGTGGGCAAGATAGTTCCCTCGTGCCCGGAGATGAATCACCATATGGGTGGGTCATGTACTTCGATGGTGCATTCGCATGCCATGGCGCGGGGGCTGGAGTCATGCTTATCTCGCCTACCCAGGACAAGCTCTACTATGACGTGCAGCTCTGCTTCCAGCATGGCGAGAAGGTCTCCAACAACATCACCGAGTACAAGGGCCTGATCACCGGCCTCAAGGCCATGGTGGCTCTGGGGGTCAGGCGCCACACCGTCAAGGGTGACTCCCAACTCCTCATCATCTTCCCCAACAAGGCGTACAAGCCAAAAGATGAGCACATGGAGGCATATTTGGAAGGGGTACGCAAAATTGAGAAATGATTCTTGGGTTTGGAATTGCAACATGTACACATGTGGCACAAATATGAAGGCGGACAACATTTCCAAGAGGGCTTCCCGGTGCCACCCCCAGAAGCCTGGTGTCTTCGAGGAGAGGCTCTTCAAACCATCAGCGGCTCCCCCACTACAGGACCGGCGCCGCCTCAGGAGGAACCGCCCATGGCACCTTCCTCGGGCGCACCAGCATGTGGCCCGACCTCGGGACCCGGCCTGCTTCTCGCGCTTGAACCTCAGGAGGGGTGCTGGACCGAGGAGTTCAAGGCATACCTGCTCAGAGGCACCTTGCCAGAGAAGGAGGAATATGAGGAATGTGTGGCCCGCCAGGCCACCGCGTAATGCATCCAGGACGACGAGCCCTACCGAAGGCGCCTAAACAATGTCTCCCTGTGGTGCATCTCCAAGAGCAGGGGTGCGAGCTGCTAGCTTACATCCATAGCGGGGATGCAGGCATCACTCTTTGTCGCACACCCTCATGGGGAAGGCGTTCCACAACGGGTTCTACCGGCCCACGACGCTCAACAATGCCACTAAGCTAGTGAGATCCTGCGAGGCATGCCAATTCCATGCCAAACAGATCCACCAGCCCGCTCAGGTCCTCCAGACCATCCCGCTCTCAAGGCCGTTCGTGGTCTTGGGGCTGGATATCCTCGGTCCGTTCCCTCGAGCAGCAGGGGGCCACTGCTATGTACATTTAAATCGCCATCGACAAGTTCACCAAGTGGGTGGAGGTGGAGCCCGCTTGCACCATCCTGGTGTGCTCGGCCATCAAGTTCATCAAAGGCCTCGTCAGCCGCTTTGGGGTCCCCAACCATATCATCACCAACAATGGTTCTCAGTTCACAAGCAACCTTTTCAAAACATATTGTGCTAACCTTGGAACACAGATATGCTACGCTTCGGTGGTGCACCAGCGGAGCAACGACCAAGCCGAACGCGCCAATTCGGAGGTCCTGAAGGGAGACAAGGAGCTTCAAGAAGAAACTCGAGGCCTGTGGAAGGGACTAGCTCGATGAGCTCCAGTCTGTGTTGTTGTCCATCTGCACCACCACGACCAAGCCTACAGGCGAGACCCTACTTTTCCTCATCTATGGGGCTGAAGTGGTCCTCCTTCGCGAGGTCAAACATATCTCCCCATGGTTCTTGGCATTTGATGAGGCACGCAAGCACACCTCACGGGGGATGGACCTCATGCTGGGAGAGGAGCGTTGCCGCCAAGCCTCGCTTTGTGCAGCGAGGTACCAGGAGGTGCTGCGGCGGTATCACTGCCATAGCATCTACACCAGGACCATCTTGGTGGGTGACCTTGTCCTGAGATGGGTGCTCTCTAGGGAGGGGCTTCACAAGCTCTCGCCCATGTGGGAGGGCCCATTCAGGATGACCCGTGTCTCCAGGCCTGGCACCTCGCGCGTGGAGACATAGGACGGGGTCCCCATCCAGAATGCCTGAATATCCGGCACCTCCGAAAATCCTACCCATGACTAGGGCCATGTGCCCCTGAAGATCTCCGCTTGTGACACTCTCACGTAATAATGAGTTGGGGATGTACACACCCCAGAATCTCCTCAGTGCCGACCCCGGCCTCACAGGGGCTCCCTCCCATGTCCTAGTGGAGGCCCCATGCTCCGCGCTGGTGGGAAGACAAGAAGACTAGTGTAGGTGTTGGATGCGGCTGTTCTTTTGCTTGCTTTCTATAGAAAGTTTGCAACTTCTTGAAATGAAATTAGGAGCTTTTGCATCTTTTATTTACCAAGGGCAAGCTCACCACCAGCGACAGTACCGCCGCTCCAGCCTTCGTTGTTGTTGTCGTCATCGTCATTGTTGTCGCTCTCCGGGCAGCACCCCAGGCGCCGGCCATCTTCCCCGAAGACCCTGATGTAGAGGGTCGCGGCACCATCATACCTGAAATGCAGGGTGCGCCTCCCCTGGAGTCTGCGCGCGCGGGCAAACGGCCGGCACCCGCAGTTCAGGAACACATTGCCAGTGGCGGTGACCTTGACCTCCACCCAGGAGGCTTGGATGCAGCAGCCATCGGCCTGGAGGCAAAGGCCACCGGGTCCCCCAGCCGGTAGCGCGCCCGCAAAGAAGCGTGGAAGTTGGAACCATACACCTGCATGCCTCTTCGTATACACCACAAACTCCAGGGATACGTTGCCGAGTGGGACCATGGGAGCGGAAGCCGGACGGCCACTACGGGCCTCCCCTCTTTGTTGCGGCTGCCCCGGCCGCAGGAAGGTGCACCCCCGCGGCTGCCGGAGGTGGCGCTAGCTTTTGAGGGGGTGCGCCCATCCCCTTGGGAAGCCACCATCGGCATCGCAGCCTACTTGTGAGGATGGCTGCATCCCCTCTTGGGGGGCGCCGAGTCCGGCCCCTCCTTGGGGGCCTTTCCCTTCCTCGTGGCGAAGAACCTCCTCACTGGCACCATGGATGCTCTGACGAGATGACAGGATGAAGAAGAAGGATAAGGTGGGGCGAGAAGATAAAGATGGGACTAGGGGCTCTACCCCTCCCCATTTATAGCCGGAGGAAGGCCAACCGCCGGCCTGTCATGATTCCAGATAATGATGGTTTTTCTGCATGCACCAGGCAGTTGTCAAGTTGGGCGGTTGCCGAGGCGGCAAGGGGAAATGGAGATGCCGACGTCCCATCAAGCGCCATGCATCAACCTGGTCCGTAGGCGATTGGGGGCCGTGAAGGTTCGCCCTTACCCTTTGGCTTCACCTCAAAGCTAAGTCCGAGCGCGCGTTGGGCCCGGGGGCTACTATTGGTGTTCTGGGTACCAGGGTACCCAGTTTGCCTACGGGCGGCCCACGGGGTGGCTCCACCACGACCTAGTATGGCCCATACATGACACCAACAAGACAAGACACTCGCGAGGGGCCAAGCCTCGCGAGGCGGATGACATCAAGATCTCCGGAGGGAACGGCCTCCCCAGGCTGCCTCCTGCGGAGCGGAGATTTCTATGCAGGTGCTGAACCTCATGAGGTTGCTGTGACGCAAGCCATGATGACCAAGGCCAGGCGGGCGCCAGTGGGTGCATAGTAGTAGGTTTCCTTTTTGGTGGTAAGGAGGCAAGCGCAAGCGCGGGGTCCCAAGGAATCGCCTAAAGGTTTCCATTCCCCTGCAACAAGACCATGATCGCCAGGGCGGCAAGACGGATGTCATCGCCAAGCCCACCGCAGCGTCACGACCAGAGGCTTTGTAGGAGAAGACCACCTTTTGTTAGGATAAGATGTACTACTTGTCCTGTTCGAATTGGCCCCTGTGGGATCCCTTACCGCCTACGTTTTGGGGGAAGATGACCAAGGCCACTATAAATATGGGCAAGCCACCACCATAGCAAGGGGATGAGGTAAAATCCCTTCAGCTCACACCCACACTAGAGCAAACCTCCTGAGGTTGTTCTTCCCTTGTGCTAGTCATCCTCAGCCCCTCATGAGGCTAATCTACCCCAAAGCAGGAGTAGGGTCTTACACCACAAGGTGGCCCGAACCTGGGTAAACTGTCGTGTCCATCTTCTTTTTTGTTCGTCGAGCTAGGCCATGGCGGTGACGAATAGGTTGGCTGGAGAGGTTGAGTTCTTTGCACACACCGTGAGTTCAAACCTGTCTTGGGTCTGCGGAGCCCTGAATCCGATAGTTGCGGCCACAGCGGCGGTAAGACTCTTAGCATGCTCAACCAGGCACTCCTCCCCCTCCTGCAGGAAATCGATGTAGCACGCAAGGTCGCTGACGCAATGCAGGGCTCAACCTCCACCTCTCACCTACGAGTGGCGGTGGCGGAGCGGGTGATGGCCCCAGCGGTCGATGGTGAGATGGCAGCCACGACGACCGACGGTGCAGTGGCGGCCACGACAGCCACCTCCCTCGTTTAGGCCGTGGTGGCGGAGCGGGTGATGGCCATGGTGGCCGACAGTTGGGTGGCGGCCAGGACGTCCACCTCCTGCCTTTTGGCCGTGATGGTGGAGCGGGCGATGGCCCTAGCTTTCGAAAGTGATATGGCGGAAGAATGTAGGGTGGCAGAACCGGCAGCCGGCAACAGCTGCCGATGGGCAACCGCGGTGGAGTGTGTGGTGGGTGTTGCGCACACACCCAATAGGGGTGCTACACACACTACACTACACCGGGGACTGTGCCCCCGTGACGGTGTAGCGTCCCAGCTAGAGCTAATCCGTCACGTCACCTAACCGGTGATTAGCCGCCAGTGCTAAGCAGGACACGGCGGCGCTCCTTGTTGGGCCATCTCCGGCGACGAGAGCTCGCGCGGCTGGGCTCTACGGATGCACCATGTCGAGGCGCATCGGGTGGTGGCCGTGGGCGGTGCCGGGACGGCTACAGCGGCAACGACAAAGGCGACAGCGGCTGCCGGAGCACGGCTATGCGCGGGCGCGGCCTACGCTTGGCTAGCAAGCTCGCTGAGAGGCTGGGCGGGCTCCTGAGCTGCGTTGAGCATAGTGGTGTGCTTGGCTTCGTGCAATACAGGCTCTACCCACGACGGCGACGAGGCACGGCAGCGGCGAGTTTCGGCCGCGGTGGCCAGGGGGGCTAGAGGAGGGATTCGACGGCGGGGAGAGAGGGGTTGGGAGAAGGAGCTCACAGGGAGGCCGCGCAGTAGGTCAGTGGGCTCGGGGACGTCCTTGATGGCGCGAATCGACGGCGAGGGGCTCGGGTGCCCGAGGTTGAAGATGATCGCGATGACGATGAAGCAGGGCCTCCTGGCGTCTCGTAGATCGATTAGGAGGACGAGGAGGTTTTGGCGGTGCTTCTGGACTCGGTGGAAGGGTGAGAGGTGCCAGGTGGCCGCGGTGTTGGTCGTCGGCACTAGGTCGTGAGAGAGAGTGAGAACAGAGAAGGAGGGGAAGCACGGGGGAGATTGAGAGGGTCGGGGTTGGTGCGTGTCAACGTCTAGAGAGGCCAGAGCGTCGGGGGGGGGCAGGCAGGCAGGTGGCGTGGCGCCTTCGCGTGCGCGCCGTGCCCTCCCTCGCCTCTGCCTTCTGGCAGAGGTTGGGGATGACTGGCACGGGCCAGCAGTGTTGGGCCTCCAGTTGGGCCGCCAGGTAAGTGCAGGTAAGGTTCCTCTCTTTCTACTTATGTTTCTTATTTTCTATTCTTTTGTAATTGTTTTGACTTAATTAAAATGCTAAGGCATTTTCAAAAACCCTGAAAATAATTGTGGGCTCTGTTTGGAATATTTCCAACAACCCTCATTTAGTTTCACAATTATTTGAGCATTTCAATTATTTATAGCATTTAAATGCCCAAATTCAAACACTTTATGGATTAATTCAAAAATCCAGAGTGACCTAGAAAAATGTGCACCATTTTTGGTAGAGGTTCTAAACCACTTCAAAAATGATGAACTTTTCTAAAAAACATTTTGGGTTTATTGAGAATATTTTTATTTGAACCTAGTTGAATTCATTTGGTGCTAGGGTTTGAACATCCCCAATTCAAATTTCATAAATTTAGACATGATGCAACAACCAAGCTAGTCCAAGTGCATAGCAACGCAAGGGATGTGACATCCTCCTCGGCCATAACCCCGATCGTTGCGGTCGGGGCGTCGGCCGATACGCCCATCTCGCACGGCCCTGAGCTCTTGGCATTCGTTGGTGTTGTGGGTGTGGAGGTCGTGGTACACACAGTACCGGCTGCCCTTGGATGACTCAGGCTGATCCCTGCATCGCTTGGTGTCTGGTTTCGCTGCGAGCACAGCAGCCCCCTTGCGCTTCACGTCCTTGACCTTGGGCTTCTTCTCTTCTGGATCGGCAGCCGGAAGCTCCAGGAGGGAGAGGCGCCCTTCCTCAACCCCGGTGCACTTAGTTGCCAAGCTGAACAACTCCAACGATGTGCACATGTCTTGATGGATTGCTAGCTCCTCTTTCATCTTGATGTCACGCACGCCATCGGAGAAGGCTGAGATGATGGCTTCCTCAGTCACCCTGGGGATCTTGAGGCAAGCGTTGTTGAAGCACTGGATGTACTTCTATAGGGTCTCTCCTGGCTGTTGCTTGATGCGGCGCAGGTCGCTCATGGCCGAGGGCCGGTCGCGAGTGCCTTGGAAGTTGGCAACGATGTGGGTGCACATCTCGTCCCAGGAGGAGATCGTGCCTGGAGCCAGGTTCAGGAGCCAGGTGCGGGCACCGTCCTTGAGTGCCAGGGGAAACCTGTTCGCCATGACATTTTCGTCCCCGTTGGCAGCTTCGATGCCCAGCTTGTAGAGCTGGAGGAACTCCGCGGGGTCGGCAGTACCGTCGTAGCGAGCAGGTAGGTCCGGCTTGAACTTGTCGGGCCATGCGACGCTATGCAGCTCGGTGGTGAAGGCGCGATAGACTGCTGTGGCCACCGGAGCCCTTTGCTGGTGCGGGGCTTGCTCCTGGGGATTCCCGTGCACCGCTGCCTGGAGCAGTGCGGGGTCTTGACATGGTGGTGCTGGGATGCGGTCATGGCGCACTGGTGCTGGGAGCATGCAGGCACCTTCTTGGGGACAAGGGATTTCCTGGCAGCTCCTTTCTTGTCGTGAAGGCGCCAGACACGGTGGGTCTCGTCCTGGGGCCGCGTATCTTGGAGCCAGGGTGCCTTCTTGGGGAGGAGGTCGCGGAGGCACCTCCTGATCCTCGCCTACTGCGCAGGATGGAGGGCGAGGCAGCGAGAGAGAGGGCATAGGAGAGCCCCCTGCGGCGCTGACGAGCTAGGTGATGCAGGCGAGCCAGTCCTCTTAGAGGTCGTCGACGAGATGGTAGTGCAGGAGTTCACGCACCAGAAGCAGCGCAGTGTGAGCGTCCGTGGGGGCGCGACGGGCGTGGGACGACGAACTGGCTGGAGTAAGCGATGGAGTGGCGGTGCCGCCTTCGTGCCGCACCGAAGGATGCAGGGACAAGGCCTGCTGCTTGTTCCATGCCGGGCCGGTGGCGGCGTTGGCGGCAGGCGACGGGGAACGACGGGGGTGTCCGCCGACAGGCGCAATCTTGGCGACGCGGGTGGCGAGAGCAGCCCGACACTCGGCGCGAGCCCGGCGAGCGTCTGCCATGGACACGACGGATGATCGACGCGAAGCGGCGGAAGAAAGATTCCGGCGCACCCCTACCTGGCGCGCCAAATGTCGGATTTCGGGTTCTGGCAGACCCTTGAGGTTCGAACACTGGGGTGCACACAAAGATCTTTCCCCTACCAGCTCACCTCTCGAAGTCTCGCAAAGGATCTAGGCTAGAAAGAAGAACACACAAGGGACACAAGATTTATACTGGTTCAGGCCACCATTGTGGTGTAATACCCTACTCCAGTGTGTGGTGTGGTGGATTGCCTCAGGGGCTGATGATGAACAGTACAAAGGGAGAACAGCCTCGCGAGGGGCTGTTCTTGAGCTGGTGTGATGAACTGCTTGGGTGAGTTCAATTGCTTCTCTCTAGTCTATGCATGATCTGGATCTGCCTCTCTACCCTGTGGTGGCTAGCTCTATTTATAGAGGGAGGTCTTGGGCCTCTTCCCAAATAATGAGCGGGAAGGGCGCCAACAATTGGCCATTTGGAAGGGGAACATCTAGTACACTTATGCTCACTAAAGATGGTCTTCGGCTGCCAAAGGCTCTGATGATGACGCGATCCTCGGCTCCACGATGACCTCCATCCTGCCGCTCTCCTGGTCTTGGTCTTGTTGCACCGAAACGCAACCTTTGCCTGATGCCTTGGCCTGTGCTTGCCCCCTTTGCACGGAAGGGGAAACAAGGACACTGCGAAGGCCGGCGCCCGCCTAGCGCCCGCCTAGTCTCGATCGTCATGGCTTGCGTCACGGGCTCCTCGCAAGGTGCCCCTGCCTTGATCTCTCCGCCTCCTCGCGAGCCTGCCTGATGAGGCTTCTCCTGAGGAAGTTTCCTGTCATCTGCCCCGCGAGGCTTGGCCCCTCGCGAGGGTCTTGAGCTTGAGTTGATGAAGCTGGGTTGTACCAGGCCCCCACTCGAGCCACGCCACAGGCCGCAGGCAGGCAAGTCTGGGGACCCCCGTTCCCAGAACGCCTACAGCAAGAGAGGCTCCAGGTGACGCGGGAGGATGTCATAGCTCGTGAGGCGTGTCTGGCGGACCACAAGGCTTCGTTGGATGCTACAGAGGAAGAGATTTCCCTCCAGGAAGAAAAGCTTGCGACCACTCTCCGCGCCAAGGATGATGAATTGGAGGCTCTCATCCGCCAGCGCACCAAGGACTTGGATGACAAGCAGGAGGTGGCTCTGAATGCTACTGCCGATGATTCTGCTGCTCGATTAAAGAAGTTTGCCGATGACTTGGCTGCCGTGTCCGCTGCCAAGACTAATCTTGACCGGCAGGTGTCTGAGCAAGCAGAAGATCTTGTTAAGAGCGCCAAGGAGTTGGATGCCCTCAATGAGGAGGCGCAAAAGGCGGAGACCTTCTTGACTGATGTGCGATCACAATTGTCCTCCAAAATTCAGAGCCTCAAAGCTACTGACCATGAAATATCAGATCTGAAGGCGAGAATTGGCACACTGGAGAGTTCGACAGAGTCACTTGAGTCTCGCCAGCAACTGCTGACCAGGGATCTGGAGAATGCCAATCGTCATTGGTAGGAGGCCGAGGACACGCTGAAGAAGCAGGTCGAACTAAGCACCCTCTGGTTCAAGAGCCTGGTTGACATAGCTGAACGCGTGAGCACTCGGGCTACGGAAATGGGCATGGATGGACCAGTTTTTGCGCTCAACCAGGACGAGGTCCCAACCGCCAAATTGGGGGTCATCTTTAAAGAGCTGATCAAGAAGTTGGGGGCGCACGAAGCAGGGAGGGCTCAGCGCTTCGCGACTGAATCCTGAAAGTTGGCTCGCCACGCGCTCTTCATGGTTTTGAGCAAAATCACCTGCCGCCAACTGGATCTCGACCTTCACGGTGGATTCAAGAAGCCCCTGACAGACGCTGATGTCGAAGCCGCGAAGGAGAAGGCTGCATCGCGGGCTGACAGGGTCCTCCTGGTCCGAGCCTCGCCGCCCGATCGCCAAGCCAAGCATTGGGCCTCTGTTGCCCTATAATGAAAATATGTCACATATTTTGTGTATAGTCATCTTATCTCTGACATTTGTGTGAAACTGGTATTCTGGGTTGAATCTTAGTTGCGTCTTCATCCCTTTATTCCCCATATGCTTGCGTTCATATGAACTGTTTCCATGCATGTTTCGGATGCCTACCGGTATTATATTGCCTCGATTGTCGTAAGGGTACGGCCCTTAACAGTCATCTTGGCGTGGATGTATCCCGTCAAGTTTCTCACAGGTAGTTCTTGGTGCAGCCTGTCGTGCTGAGAGCAAAGCTCTGTACAGGATTGTCAGGACCCCGATCGTAGGTCACACCGATCTAGCATTTAACACCTCATATCACTTTGCGGCCTCACACACGATATTCCCTCAGGTGTTGCCTTACCATGCCTGAGACCGTTTGCGCCTTTTGGCACACGTATATGATAGTGTCGCTAGCATCCATATGACAGAGAACCCGGGCTGACATGGCTAGTCGTGAACCCAAAGTGGCACTAACTTACTGGAACATGCATACATGACCCAACCACGAATGTGTCGGTCATTAGCGAGTGAATCCGGGCTGTAGCAGCTGGGCTAGCAGGACTCCGGTAGACACCGCGTGACAGTTCCCTGAAGGGACAGACGCAGGAACGAAGAAGGACACATTTCGGCCAGCCTAAGTGTTCCGGAGTAGTAGCAAGCTACCAGGGCTAAGTGGAAGCACTAGGAGACATTTCCCGGTAAGAGAGGTTACTAGTGATAAACAACTAGATAGTCAGATCCCACAAATAGCAATATACATTACACGTACGCATAACATGCAAGTATGTGTTGTACAACATGGCATCACAACATAACACAACAACTGAGATAGCTAAATGCTCAGAAGAGCCATCATAGCATTTATTACAAGCAGGGGTCACATGACCCAACATTCAGAGCAAACAAGCAACAAGCGGAAGCATTACATGTCTGAGTACAGACATCTACAAATGAAAAAGGCTGAAGAGCCTGACTATCTACAACATCCGATCAAGATCGTAGCTGAGGTACAAGCTACTTGTCGAAGTCCACAAAAACTAGTAAGACCGAAGTCTCCGCAGCAAAAACATAAATAAATCAACATGAGTACAAAGGTACTCAGCAAGGCTTACATCAGATCCTATCATACATGCATTTGTATCAAGAGGGTAATGTGGGTTTTAGTTGCAGCAAGCTAGCTTTGACCCAGTGGCTATCCTATTCTACGACTACGAGAAACTTCTTTGAGGTGAGATAGCGCACACGAGTCCACTAATCACCACACGATACACTACTATGGATTCATCCCCGTCTCCCTACGAGAAGGCCATCCATAGCACTCACAATTGTCTTGAGCATTTTAGAGTATCCACTTCAAGTTGTCTATGTACCACGTAAGCATCCAAGAAGTCCATAACCGCGGACCCGACTATTCGAATAGATCATGTTAACCCTGCAGGGGTGTACTTCTTCACACACACTCTCGCCACTTACCGCCATGTACACATCATGTATCTCGGCATCCTTCAAGCGGAAGCCTGGCGAGGGTGTCGGCCACGACCTGACTAACCACACAAGACTCTAGTCTAGGTTTATCGCCTATTCAGGTTCCATCCGCAAGGAGATCCGGCTGAGGTTTCGCCCACGGCCCCAAATGATGTGTGCAGGGTTCCCGAGCCCACCATCCGAGTGCCACTCGGTACACCAGGCCACGTGTGCCTAGTCTGTCCCAAGCCCACCCTGCCGGGTGCCACTCGGTAGAAAAATAGCACTACCTACAAACACCAGAAACTAGTTGCAACTCCTGGACAGAGATCAAGGTGGTTAATAAGCCGAGAGGGGCTGAGTTACCGGAACCCAGTGTGTGGTAGTATCTAGTCATTGGACAACATACACAGAACTCACTGCTTAAGGACGGTTCCAGTGAGACAACCCACCATGTACTCCTACATGGCCTCTCACCGCTACCTTTACCAAATCGTGTTCATACACTTCATTCTCAACATTAGAACGTAGCATTGCACTCTAATTCATTCCCAATGAATCAGACCTGACACAACTCTAAGCAATAGCAGGCATGGCATGGTAGGAACAGAACATGGCTCAATCAACTCCTACACATGCTAGTGGGTTTCAACTATTTACTGTGGCAATGACAGGTCATGCAGAGGAATGGGTTCAACTACCGCAGCACAAAGTAGCAGATGAATCGTTGTTGTCCTAATGCAATAACTGAGAGCAGGAGCGAGAGAGTAGGTTTGTATCGAAATGAACAAGGGGGTTTGCTTGCCTGGTAGATCAACAGGGGGGCACTGCTCCTCAGACAGGTACTTTGGAGCACTCTCCGAAGCAGGACCTATCGAGAAGGAACGGTGTCGACAATCAAAACACAAGCATATGCAACAATATGATGCATGAACATGGCATGTAGATGTGATGTTGTTTGAGCTAATGCAACTAGCATTCATTTGGTTGAAGTCCATTTGAACCAAGAATTCAAATGCAACTCCAGGTTAAGCCCTTTATAAATGCCATTTTAGTGTTTCACTTATACAGTAGGTATAAGTTGGTTTTTCATGCATGAAACTAGTATAGATGGATAGATTGCATTTTTTGATAATTTTTCATATATAAATTATTTCAATCCTGAGCTATGGTTGAATTTCTATGATTTTTTGAAGTTTATAGCATTTTCTAGATTTTCCTGATTTAATTTAAATCCAGAATATAAATAACTGCATCAGCACCGCATCATGCTTGTGTCAGCAGGTCAGCGGCGCTGACTGGGTCAAACCTGACGTGTGGGGCCACACATCAGTGTCACAGATTAAACT
Source organism: Triticum dicoccoides (assembly GCF_002162155.2). Taxonomy (NCBI): domain Eukaryota; kingdom Viridiplantae; phylum Streptophyta; class Magnoliopsida; order Poales; family Poaceae; genus Triticum; species Triticum dicoccoides. The sequence continues at coordinate 311,596,429 of NC_041383.1, read as the reverse complement.
GGGGGGTTTAATTATCCTAATCGTAGAATTAGTGGCGTTGGGCCCACTGGTCAGTGTCAGGGGGGATTAGCTAAACAGTGATTAGCCCTAAGCTAATCACCTGACCCACGGGGCCCACCTGACGGGCCGGCGAGGTGAAAGGGGTCAAACCCCAACGGCGTTTAGCCGCCGGCTGGGCCGGACGTGGGGGAGGGGCTCGGAATCGTGTCTCCGGCGACCAAATGGGCCACGGAGACCATCTCCGAGGAGCCCAGGCTCGCGGGCATCCAGTAGGACACATGGGAGACCGTGGCGGTGCTGGAGCTCGCTGGAGCAGAGCTCGTGGTGGCGGCCGAAGCACGGTTTCAAGCTGGAGCGGGCTGCGGGGCACGGGGATGCCAGCCGAGGGGCTCTCGGCACCCTCGTGGCACCAGGAGCACGGTGACACGCTCGGTTGCGGCCTGCGGTGGCCAGGGCGACGGTGGCGACATGGACGGCAGCGAGAAGCTATGGCCGTGGTGGGGGAAGGGACCTATGGCGCGAAACGGAGGAACAGAGAGAGGGGGACGGGGCAGGAGCTCACTGCGGTTCTGATGGATTCTTCCGCGAGCTCGGGGGAGGCCGGACACGAGTGGAACGGCGAGGGCGATCTCCGGCGACCGGAGGTGAAGATGGTGACGGTGACGGCTTCACGGGGCGTCCGACGACATGCGGCTTGGTGGAGAGGACGAGGGCGACGTAGCAGAGCTCGGGGACGGCTCAGATGCTCTCGAGGGGCGCACTGGCTACGGCTACGGCGAACGGCGGCGACGGAGGCGCTCGTGTGGGTCGGGAGAGAGAGAACCAGGGGAGGAGGGAGAGAAAGAGAGAGTGAGAGAGGTGCGGGGTGGCGTGTGGCATCGCGCGGGGCTTCCAGGCGACGAGGTAGGGCCAGGCAGGCAGGTGGCGTGGCGGAGTGGCAGTGCGCACGCGCCGGCCACACGCCTAGCCGACTGGCGCCAGGAGGATGATGGCACTAGTGGCTGGGCCAGAACAGGAACGGGCTGGCCAGAGGCGCCAGGTAAGTTTTCCGGTTCTGTTTTGTTTCTGTTTTTTTAATTATTCTGACATTTGTTTGATTTAATAATAATACTAAATCATTTTGTTTCCTTATGCCAATTTTTGTAGGAAATAGTGGTGTTATTCCAGAGCTCCTCAACTAATGGCATAATTTTTGGACATATATTATATATATAACATATATATATATATATATATATATATCCAATGCAAATAATTATGCATTAATTCCAAATTCCCAAAATAAATACTTATGAGCTCCAAAAAATAATGGTTTGATTTTTATCTCTGTCCAATATTTTCATAGAGCAACATGAACATTTTCTTGGACCCTTTTGGAGCAATTTTTATTTGGGTCATTTCCAGAAATTATTCTGAGGGTTTCACAAATCCCCATCTCAAATTTAAATGGAATTTCAACATGATGCACACACGACTAGCTAGCCTTGAGCATACCAGAACTAGGGATGTGACAAGGATGATGGAACAACCAAAGAAAGTGACCAAGGTTCCATCACATGAGAGTTTTCACGATACAAACGCTTGCTAGGGTTTTAAGGGATAAACGATAGCAAGGAATTCTAAAGCATTAACTAAGATATGATAATATGAACTTAGCTTATCTTTTGGTCTTCCTTTTCTTCTGCCGGGCCACGCGTGTCGAGCGTGTCTGTGGTGCCCGGTGAAGCAGAAGTCAACCAAGTGGTTTCTTTGCACCGATAGGGGCCGATATGCACTTGTGCAGTTGGCGGGCGTCGAGGCATAATGTTGAACTTCTCTAGTCTTCCTCCCTCCTTCTCTCCTCTTTTCCGGCCAGTCTAGTGGCTGCCAATGCGCGGATTGTGCCGACGTAGGTAGCCTTGCCGAAATATGGTTGCCGGGGTGTTCACTAACGGACTCGTACTAGCGCCTCACTCAGGATTGCCCTAAGCAGGGTGAATACTGGACCGAGCATTGTGCGGTAGTCGCTAATGTCCATGTCGCCAGGGCTGAAGCAATTCGACTGCTGACGAAGGGAAGAGAGATGGAGGAAGAGGCCCACGTTAGCAGGTTCTGTGCTCTCACTTCGAGTGGTTCCTGGAGGGTGGACGGATCATATAGGCCGCTGAGGTGGGTCTACTGCCTCCGGCAGGGATCATCATCGTGACCACGACCGTGGTGAGTTATGGAGGCCAGCAACATGGTGCGGGGACAGCCCCGCTAAGCTTATGCGTCCTTGCAGGTGTCAGGACCCCTATCCTATGCCACACCGATCTAGCACGTAACACCTCATATCACTTTGCGGCCTCACGCACGGTATTCCCTCGGGTGTCGTCTTACCAGGCCCGGGACCGTTTGCACCTTTTGGCTCATGTATATGATAGTGTCGCTAGCATCCATATGACAAAGAACCTAGGCTGACATGGCTAGCCGTAAATCCAAAGTGGCACTAACTTAGAGGGATAGGCATACATGACCCAGCAACGAATGTGTCGGTTATCAGTGAGTGAATTCAGGCTGTAGCAACTGGGCTAGCAGGACTCCGGAGAATCCTGGCTGTAGCAGGATAACAGGACTCCGGTAGACACCACGTGACATTTCCCCGAAGGGACAGACACATGAATGAAGAAGGACACATGCCGGCCAGCCTAAGTGTTCCGGAGCAGTAGCAAGCTACCAGGGCTCAGTGGAAGAACTAGGAGATATTTCCCGGTAAGAGAGGCTACCAAGGATAAACAACTAGATAGTCAGATCCCACACATACCAAGCATTTCAATAACATACACACAATATGCTCGTTATTTGCAAATACAACATGGCATCACAACATGACTCTACAACTCAAGTATTTATTCAATAGGCTCCAAGGAGAGAGATATTACACACATGGGTCTCATGACCCAACATTCAGAGCATACAAGTCAAAGCACAAGAGGAACCTTAACATGTCCGAGTATAGACATCTACAAATGAAAAAGGCTGAGAAGCCTGACTATCTACCAGATCCTGCCGAGGGCACAAGATCGTAGCTAAGGTAGCAAGCTAAACGTCGGAGTCCACGTGGAACTTCTAGTGAGACTGAAGTCTCTCTGCAAAAACATAAAGTAGGAAAACGTGAGTACAAATGTACCTAGCAAGACTTACATCAGAACTACCTACATATGCATCATTATCAATAAAGGGGATGGTGGGGTTTAACTACAGCAAGCCAGCTTTGAGTCGGTGGCTATCCTGAACTACAACTGTATGTAACTCTTTTGAGGTGGCGCACACGAGTCCACAAATTCACCATATCAATACACCACTATGGATCCGCTCCCGTCTCCCTACGAGAACGCCATCCATAGCACTCATGCTTATCTTGCGTATTTTAGAGTATCCACTTTCACTTGTCTATGAACTGTATAGGCAACCCAGAGGTCCTTTACCGCGGACGCGGCTATTCGAATAGATGATGTTAACCCTGCAGGGGTGTACTTCTTCACACACGCTCTCACCACTTACTGTCGTTTACACGACATGTACTCGGCAACCTTCAAGCGGAAGCCCAGCGAGGGTGTAGGCCACGGCCTACCTAAACACTCAAGTCTCTAGTCCAACTTTATCGCCTATTCAGGTTCCATCCGCAGGGAGTCCGGCCGAGGTTTCCAGATACGACTCCGAACGATGTGTACAGGGTTCCGCGACACCAACGGGCGACCGGCATACCCGGCCACGTGCCTACCGCATCACAGCCCACCCCTCAGATCAGCGCTGCCCACGACCTCCAGCATACTACAAACACCAGAAACTACTTGTAACTCCTGGACAGAGGACAATGGTGATTAAGAAGCCGAGAGGGTCCATTGGTTTCGGGGCCAATGCGTGGTAGTAACTATTTCATGGATCACAAACACAGAACTCAGTTCCTGAGGACGGCTTCAATGAGACAACCCAGCATGTACTCCTACATGGCCTCTCACCGCTACCTTTACTAAATCGTGTTCACACACTTAGCTCACACACAGTAGGACATGTTCATCACTATGCCAATTCATCCCCGATGAATCAGACCTGACACAACTCTAAGCATAGCAGGCATGACAAACAAGCATGAATGAGTAGGCAAATCAGGGCTGAAACAACTCCTACTCATGCTAGTGGGTTTCATCTATTTACTATGGCAATGACAGGTTATGCAGACGATAAGGGGATTCAACTACCGCAGCAAGTAACAGATGAATCATTGTTGTCCAAATGCAGTAAAAGAGAGCAGGAGTGACAGAGTGGGATTGTACTTGGAATGAACAAGGGGGGTTTGCTTGCCTGACACTTCTGAAGATAGTATAGTTCTTCATCGGTGTCATCGAACTCATCGTCGAAACCACGTCTATCGAGAGGGGACAAACCACCGGCAAACAAGAGGGAACACAATCAATGCAATGCGCCAATATGATGCATGATCATGACATGGCGATATGCTGTGGTTTGAGCTAATGCAACTAGCAACAAGTTAAATGAAGTTGGTTTGAATCCAAGATTCAAATTCAAACTCCACATGTGGTTATTTAAATGACATTCATATGATTTGTACTAAACAGTAGTCGTAAGTTGTTCTATCATGCATGAAACAAGTACACATGGATAGACTGGATTTTTCTGATCATTTTTCATATATAATTTGTTTCATTTGGAGTTACGGTTGAATTTATATGATTTTTAGAAGTTCAAGCCTTTTTCTGGATTTTCTGATTAATTAGAATTAAACTAATTCCAGAAAAGGATTTACTGCGTCAGCCTGACATCAGTGTGACGTCAGTGGGTCAACTGAGTCGCTCCAGGTCAAACCTAACCAGTGGGGTCCATTGGTCAGTGGCTGGGGATGGTTAGTGTCGCTGACAGGTGGTCCCAGTCAACGGCCACGTCCGCTTGGTCACAACTGACGCGTGGGTCCCATTGGGTTATAACTAATCTAAACAGAAACAAAACTGGAGTTACTTAGGGAATGGGGCCCATGTGTCATTGGCTCAGGGGCGTTGTTTAGTGGGGTGATTAGCCCCTAATCACGCGGCCACATCGGATCGCCGGAGTTCAGCCGGCGGCAACCTCGAACCACGATGGAGCCCGCTCGGAACTCGCTAGAGGTGACGGTTCGATGTGCCAGGGGCACCAGAAGGAAGCCTGTGCCCGTGCGCACCTGGGAAGACCATCGGGAGGGTGCAGTGTGGCCGGAGTTCGCCGGAAGCAAGCTCCTGGCGGCGGCTGGAGCTCAGGCACTTGCGGGTTTGGTGTTGTGGTGCACGGGAGGGGGAGCTGGTGGGTGCAACGTGCTCCTGGGGGTGCACTAAGTGCGGTGACGTGCTTGGTTTGGACGGAGGCAGGCCAAAACAACGACGACGACATGGCCGGCACCGGCGAGGTCTTGGTCTCGATGGAAACAAGGGCTAGAGCTCGAATTAGTACACGAGAGTAGGGGGAAACAGTTAAGATGCTCACAGCGCATCGCATGGAGGGTTCAGCAGCTCGGGGGAGGCTCTAGAGATGACGGAGTGGCGACGGTGATCGCCGGAGTCCGAGGAAGTTGACGGAGCCGATGGCGGCGTTGTAGGGGCTCCCGCGGGGCGTGGCTCGGTGAGGAGGAAGAGGGGGTCGAGGCGGAGACTATGAACGCATTGGCGAGGCGAGGCAGTGGCTCTGGCCACGTCGGTCCTATTCGACGGCGACGACTATGCTCGGTTGCGTGGGAGGGATCCATGGGAGGAGATGGGGCCGAGAGAGTGAGCAGGAGGGTTCCAGGGGGTGCGTGGTGCCACCAGAGAAGTCCAGGGCACCGAGGGGAAGCGACAAGCAGGAGGTGGCCGGGGCGCGTGGCTGCATGCACGGGGCCCACGCCCGGTGTCCTTCTGTCGCGAGGAAGACGATAGGGGGAAGGCCAGTGGGCTGGGCCGCACAGGTGGGCTGCCAGCTGGGCCGGCAAGGTGGGCTTTGGTGGGCTCCAGGTAAGTTCTAGGTGAGCCTCTGTTCTTTTCATGTTTTTATTTCTCTTTCTATTTCTTCTGCAACTTGATGGCTTTATTAAAAATACTTAGGCACACTAAAAAATCACCAAATTGCGCATGGCCACTGTTTGGAATATATCCAACATGGAACATTTCAGTTTAGGATTATTTGGAAATTTTAAATATTTCATAGTATTTAAATGCCCAAATTCAAATAGATTATGATTTAATTCAGAGCCCAAATATGTCATGGAAAAAATGTGCATCACCTCTGGCCACGGTCGATAGCACCATTGATTATGCGGATGGCGATGAAGATGGTGCGCTGCTTATGACTTCAGGTTTGCACAAGCGATCCTCCTACCTGGCGTGCCAAAGATGTCGCGGGAAACCACGTCCACCTATGGGGCTAGGGCGGCCTCTTGCTTGTTCGTCAGGGGGGAGTCGCATTGCAGAAAGAGTAGACCAATGGAAGGCAGCACGGCAGGGATCACACAGGCAGTTTTACCGAGATTTGGGCCTCCATGAGGCGTAAAACACTACTGCTGCTTTGGTGGATTGATTAGGAAAAGGTGGTGGTGGTGCATAGTACACTTGCCCGGTAAGGTTGCTTCGGGCAGCGGTGACTACCCGTGTACGGGGGTGTGAGTGATCTAAACTTCTAACCTCTCGAATCGTTGCCATGGGCCTTCTTTTATAGATCAAGGGGTTACCATAGTGGCAAATTGCTCATTAGACACTGATATGATAGTGTAACACCCCGGATGTAACTTTCCATATTTGAAACTCCAACTCTTGCCATTTCCGGTTATTGTTATGTTATTTCCTCCGTGGTTGGGTTTTTGCCTTTCGTTTTGCATTTTGTTCATGTCATGCATTTCATCATCGCATCATTTACATTGCATCGGCACTCGTTGCTGTCATTGTTTTTAAAACTTGCTTTCGCTCATAGTTGCCGCGTACCCCTTGCTTTTGTTGACCGTTCTGAGACCAACCTTGTTCTTCGTTTTTTCCCTCTTGCCTAAACCGGAGTCTCTCTGGAAAGTGCTCAAGCCCCCTCGCATGCGCGCCCGAAACCTGCCCGGACCCAACCCACTTAGTCATCACCGTTGGATTCAGATCATCCCCCAAACCTCCCTAAAATACCTTCAGCTCTTTGTTTGGACTTCCCAAGCCATCTTTTTTTCGTCCGCCCGATCCCGATCGAATGATCCAAATTCTTCCTCCTTTTTACCTACCTGCTATATAAAGAGATGAACCTTAGATCCTAGGGAGCTTGTCCCATCAGTCCCGTCCCACCGCCAACCAACGACCCACTCGCCAGATCCACCTCATTTTCCCCATCCACCCGAGCACCTCCACCTTGCTTTCAGCGCCGGCCCAACCAGCCGCAGCGTCCTCCTACCTCAATCTCCCCTACCACTCAGTCCCGCCGATCTATCCATCCATCGATCCCCACCAACCAGAGATCTCCACGGCCCTCCTCGACCAGCAGCATCCAGGAGCTCAAGCTCCCTTCTCCCGGCCCATGGCGCCCAACACCGCATCGACCACGGCTAGGCCATGCCCCTGTTTCCTCTCTCTCATTTGGTTCTCTCTCTCCCTCTGGTCTCTCAAACTCTCTGCTTTCTGTGTTCCACAGGACGCCATGGGGGCACCTCGCTCGAGCTCCGCCTCCACTTCTGGTTCACCGCCGCTGCCGCTCCCCTGCGCCTCAAGTCCGTCCCCACGTCGTCCCTGCACCGGCGCCATCCAACCCCATTCCCGGCCAGATCCGGACGCCCAAGACCTCGCCGCCCCTTCGCCCCGCTCACCGGAGCTCTGCTCGCCTCCTCCTGCTTCGCCCTTGCGCGAGGAGGATGACCCAGCGCCATGTTCCTCTTCGACCCCCCCTGCGAACCCCGTCGCCACCTCATTCTGTTGCCGCCGGCGACCAGCAGGTTCCGTCGCCACCATCCTTCCCTGCCTCCTCTGCTTTCTGCTCTCTCTCTCACGTAGTCCTCTCTCCCTGTCACCGTCATCTTCAGCAGCTCCTGACGAGGATGGCGCCCTTCTGTCCGTCTCGAGCGCCAAGTCCCTCGCCTCTGCCAGATCCTACCCGGCGTCGCCATCCATCTTCCTCACCGGAGTGCCCCGCCTTGGTTTGCCTCGACCCGACTCCTACCTTCTCTGCAACCTGGACGAGCTCTGCTCGTCGTGGTCGTGGTCGTGTTGACCGTGCCCTGCCTCTCCAAGCCGCAGCCAGCGCCAGGCCTCCTCTGCTTCCAGTCGGGCCTTGGCCCAAGGTGACCAGCACCCGCCCCTCTCCTGTGCATGTTGGGCCACCCAGTTTCGGCCCGTGTTGTTTTTTTTCCTCAACGATTTTGCCTATTAATCCAGTGAACAACAGATTTGCAGAAAACCCCTCATACATCATACATTTAATAACTCACATACCATGCATCGGATTAAAATGATTTTAACTTGTAAAATGCTTAGAATTTCATCTAGTTTCATAATATTCAACTTTCACCCATGTTAAAATTGTTTAAATGTGTTGTTTGAATTAATTTGCTTAAATGCCATGCTAAAATGATTTATTTCATAACTAAATAATCGTAGCTCCAATTTACATGTTCTTTATATGTAAATGGGGCAGAAAAATGCCTAGATTAACATGGTGCACTTTGTTTTACTATTTATCAACATTAAAATATGTTTTAGGGCAGAACAGTAGCTAATCCAAAATATGCACATGGGGATTTTCCGTAATTGTTGTTTGTTGTTTCCGGCCCCATTTAAAATTGCCTAGATAGGTAGTTTTGTTATGCTTCACCCCTTGCCATGTTTCATAACATTTAATATTGTTGGGTACATAAACGAGAGCAGACTAAATAACTTGCATGTGGTGTTTTGTCAATATGCAACTCGTTGCATATTGAGCTCCACTTAATTTGTAGTGTTGTTTGTTGCACTTTGCCATGCCATGCCTCATTAAACCGGACATGCATCATACTTGTTTGTGCATCATGCCATGTTTATGTGATGGTTGTTTACCATGTTGTTTTTTTGTTTCCGTTGTTGCTTCTTAGTTCCGGTAATGTTGCGATTGTGAGGATTCGTTCGACTACTCCCGTTCGTCTTCTCCATGGACTCGTTCTTCTTCCTAGCGGGATTTCAGGCAAGATGACCGTCACCCTGGATCTCACTAATATCATTGCTATGTTAGTTGTTTCGTTCTATCGCTCTGCTGCGCTACCTAGTATTTGTTCTTCAAGCCTCCCAATTTGCTATGTTAGCCTCTAACCTTTTTCACCCTTCCTAGCAAACCGTTGTTTGGCTATGTTACCGCTTTTGCTCAGCCCCTCTTATAGCGTTGTTAGTTGCAGGTGAAGATGAAGATTGCTCCATGTTGAATTATGTTTATGTTGCGATATCAAAATATCTCTTATATTATTAATGCATCTATATACTTGGTAAAGGGTGGAAGGGTCGGCCTTATGCCTGGTGTTTTGTTCCACCCTTGCTGCCCTAGTTTCCATCATATCAGTATTATGTTCCCGGATGTTGCGTTCCTTACGCGGTTGGGTGATTTATGGGACCCCCTTGACAGTTCTCTTTGAATAAAACTCCTCCAGCAAGGCCCAACCTTGGTTTTGCCATTTGCCTCACCACCACCTATACCTTTCCCTTGGGTTAGCCAACCCGAGGGTCATCTTTATTATAGCCCCCCCGGGCCAGTGCTTCTCTAAGTGCTGGTCCGAACCGAGTAGACTGCAGGGCCACCTCAGGGAAACTTGAGGGTTGGTTTTACTCGTAGGATGTCTCATCCGGTGTTGCCCTGGGAACAAGATATGTGCAGCTCCTATCGGGATTGTCGGCACATCGGATGGCTTTGCTGGTCTTGTTTTACCATTGTCGAAATGTCTTGTAAACCGGGATTCCGAGACTGATCGGGTCCTCCTGGGACAAGGAATATCCTTCGTTGACCGCAAGAGCTTGTGATGGGCTAAGTTGCGACACCCCTACAGGGTATAAACTTTCGAGAGCCACGCCCGCGGTTATGTGGAAGATGGGAATTTGTTAATGTCCGGTAGTAGATAACTTGACACCAGATCCGAATTAAAACGCATCAACCGTGTAAGTAGCCATGATGGTCTCTTCTCGGCAGAGTCCGGGAAGTGAACACGGATTTGGGGTAATGTTTGACGTAAGTAGGAGTTCAGGATCACCTCTTGATCATTGCTAGCTTCACGACCGTTCCGTTTGCTCTCTTCTCGCTCTTATTTGCGTATGTTAGCCACCATATACGCTTAGTCGCTGTTGCAACCTCACCACTTATCCCTTCCTTACCCATTAAGCTTTGCTAGTCTTGATACCCATGGTAATGGGATTGCTGAGTCCTCGTGGCTCACAGATTACTACAACAACAATTGCAGGTACAGGTTATGTGATCATCATGACGCGAGAGCAATGTTTGCTTGTTTTGGAGTTCTACTTCTGCTTCTTCTTCGATCAGGGGATAGGTTCCAGGTCGGCAGCCTGGGCTAGGAGGGTGGATACTGTTTGAGCTTCTGTTTGTGTTTCATCCATAGTCGGATGTTGATCTTATGTATGATGTATTGATGTATTCTTGCAGTATTTGTGTGCCTTGTATGTATCCCCATCTATTATTTAATGTTGATGTAATGATATCCACCTTGCAAAAGCGTAGCAATATGCGGTTCTATCCTTGGTGGGACCTTCGAGTCTCTTTAGGATAGTATCGCATATTGGGCGTGACAAGTTGGTATCAGAGCCTCGACTGACCATAGGAGCCCCCTTGATTGTTGGTCGTTGTTGACTCTAGAAAAAAACTATTTTGAGTCTTAGGATTATATATATCGGAGAGGAGGATTCTTTTTACTCCTCAGCCCCCTTCGTCGCTCTGGTGAGGACTCCTGATGTAGATGTTTTGTCTTTCCTCTCCTCAAATTTCACTAAAAAAAATTTAGGATCACGCGGGTATCTTGGGATCGTTCCGATAGTCTTGTGACGGTAACATTATTCTTGATGCCTCCTGACATTTAGGGGTTGTGGCAGTGTCCTGGGGAGTTGAGCTCCGAGCTGTTGTCGTCACAATTTTATCGTTGCAGTTCTGGAATACATGAGTTTTGCCGACATCGAAAATCTCTTTTATGCAGTTGTTGGTGAGATAACCTCGACGCCACCCAGTACTGGGCACTTCGGGAGTATTGCCATAGCTCGTATAACGGATGCTTTTCGAAGGTTGAGGTACACGATTTCTGAAGGTTTCTTGGTTATGTGTTGATGGATGGATACAACTTGGATGTAGGTATTGTTAGTTTGGGTGAGATATATTGCTTCTCCTGTACCCCGAACACCAGATTGCATAACCAGAAAGTTTCGGGCGTTTTATAGGTGGGAATTCAAGTAGCTCCTAGAATATCTTTCCGACAGATGCATGATATGAGATTGGGGTTCGACGTCTAGTGGTCCGCCTATCCACGGTCGTTTTTACAGTGGTCTCGTTGTGTCTTAAAGAGCCCTTGGCTATGCTGGTTCGGGGACACTTCGTATATCATCTGCACCGCCTTGTAGATGATGGTGTTGTACGATCGAGCCCGTGTGGGACCCACCACGAAAACTTCGGACGAAATCTCTATCATATGTTTGTTCCAGCTTATTCTGCAAGCCAAATCCTTTGTTTTGTTTTATTTGTGGTATTCGAGTTGCTTCGATGTCAAATGTTGAGTCCATACCTTTCCCTAAACGGTGTTCTCATATTTCTATGGGAGTACTAATCCTTTTGATCATTGAGATTGTCATGTCAATTCTTTCCAACCGGTGTGCTTCTCTTCAAGTGGGTCCGATCATTTCAACATTTGTGAGATAAATTCTAAGTTTTCTCAACGGTATCCATTTCATCCGTCCCCAAGTTGCCTTTGTTTTCCCGCCCTCCCACCCTCTTCTTCACAGAGCCTAAGTCTGTTTCGAGCATCAATTTCATTCGTGTGGAGCCTCTTCAGTCTTCCCTCAATTGTTTCAACCGGTGAATTCTCGTCTCGGTGGACATTCTTCATTTTTTTTTCTTCTCCGGTGGATCCAATTGAAGTTTTCGATATTCATCATATCCCTTTCCTCGTTTAAAATGTTTTTCCATGCCAGTGTACCTCTTAATTGTTCACCTATCTCTATTCTTATCCGAAGTGCTCAAGATATCTCAGAAGAATCATGTTTCCATTCTTAATCCGTTCGAGTTACTTTAAGGTATTTCTCTCATTCAAGCTATTTAATTCTACCGGTGCAATCTCTATTTCAAGCAATCTGTCAATGATGTTTCTTTTTAGTGGGCCCTAACCCACAGGTCTTTTCCCAGGATCTTACCTGACTCTTCTAATTCTCCCGGAGTTATTCTCAAATTCTTTTCAAGTGTGACGTAAGAATGAATTTTCATCAGTCATATTCCCTCTCTAAGATCGCTTTCAGAATATCTTCATCATTGGTTCATCATTTCTATTCTTCTTTGTTCCGGAGTGTCTCAACAATTTGGTGGTGTTTCTCCTCGTCATTCTCGGATTTTGAGGACCGAAGAAGAGTTCCTCTTAAATCCTTATACGTTTTTCCAAATATGCGTACTTCAAGCTTGATGCCATCCTCTCATAATTGTTTTCGATTGTGAGAACTATTCTCACCCATCCGGAGCATTTCATGAGTTGTTTTCATTGCTTTCCTCGGAAGGCCATCATGTCATAATTCTTCATTCTCAGCGTGTAGCTATCCTTCTCGAATTCTTCCGGTGCATCGCTCAAATATCCTCTAATTAGCTCATGATCTCTTCGTTCACTTGTATCTAAATTCTCTCAAGTATGTTTGTTCAATTTACAATTATTCATGGTGATTTGTGCTTTTTCCTTCGTGCATTTCAAGATCTTATGGCGGTTTGTTCAAGATTCCTCTTCCTATGTTCTCATATTAGTTTATTCATTGTTTCAATCCTGCCGGTGGTTCATTGAAGACCTTCACAAGCTTACGCTATATCTCTCTCAATCCTTTCTACGAGACTAAGTAGTATGCCAAATCCGTTGGTTGTCATCAATCTAAATTGGTGAAGGATACGCATAATGTAATTCTTATGATTGTTTCATCCAAGTGATCTTGTTTCTTCTTTCCAGAGTTATTCATCATGTCACATTTCTCGGTTCGAGATGCTTCATCTTTTCTTTTCCGGAGTTCCAAGTTTTCTGCATTATCGTCGCGAAGCTCCATCTAAATAATTGCAAGGCTTCACCTTGTGTTTTCAACTTCTCCTTCTTTTTATCATCCTTTTATTACCGGAGTTCTTCATTGAGGCTCTACATGCTGGTTCATCAAGGATTCTCTTCATTCTTCAATTGTTCTTCAAGATTTCTCTCAAAGTTATAACCCGCCAAGCTATACTCTAAATTAAACATGGTGCCCAACACATGTTTTGTTTTGAGGAGTTCAAGCATTCTTCATCTTGCATCCGAAGTGCAATTCTTTATACCTTATCTTTTGAGGCAGTGTTATGCCATTCTTGATAATTTTCCTTCGTGTTTCATGATTCACAAGTATTCAAGACTGACACATTTAAATCCATCATTTTCTGTTCGTTCAAGAGATCTTTTCAACCAATCAATCTTTTGTTGGAGTTATATTGGGTTATATCTCACCTAAAGCCTTCCCTAAGGAATGTAGCTATTTGTGGTGCTTACCAATGATCCAATTTTCTCCTTCTCATCTCGGTGAAGAAGTTTTTCATCTCTTTGGTGCTCTCAATCAAATCAATGGTTTCCGTTAGTGGCCAGTTGTCACCTCATAGTCTTGAGATGTTTTCCATAAGCTCACTACAAACTTATTCGTTTTGTTGTTGGTTTTTCCCAACAACCCCGTTGTAACCTTCTTGGAAGGGTGCTTTCCAAGCTCATTTGTGGTAGAAGTTGGCATTTTCTTCTTCATTCTGTTATTCCAATGATCTATCTTCTATTCTTTCTTCCGGAGGCATTGTGATGTTGCTCTTTTCACTCATCATCTTGATTTGTGAGGATCATGTTCTTTTCTTTCTTATCCATTTAACAGAGTGTTGTGTTCTCATTCAAGTTTTTTTCATCTTATCAAGTTTTGCCTCTCTTTTCAAGCGGATTGCTGTCTGAAATCCTTCTTACCCCTTGTGCCATTCTTTCAATAGTTCCGGAGGCAGTGTGTTGTTGATTTCATCAAGTATCGTCCCATCTTCTGAAGATCATGTTCAATTCCTCCCATTTATAGTCGGAGTACTGCCAAAATTATATCATTATTATTCATTCTTATCTCGTTTCAACCAGAGTGGTTTCAATTCAAGCTAGGGATGTGACAGCAGGCGCCACAGTCGATGGCACCATTGATGATGCGGATGGCGATGAAGATGGTGCGCTGCTTATGACTTCAGGTTTGCATAAGCGATCCTCCTACCTGGCGTGCCAAAGATGTCGCGGGAAACCACATCCACCTACGGGGCTAGGGCGGCCTCTTGCTTGTTCGTCAGGGGGGAGTCGCATTGCACAAAGAGCAGACCAATGGAAGGCAGCACGACAGGGATCACACAGCCAGTTTTACTGAGATTCAGGCCACAGTGAGGCGTAAAACACTACTGCTGCTTTGGTGGATTGATTAGGAAAAGGTGGTGGTGGTGCATAGTACAATTTCCCGGCAAGGTTGCTTCGGGCAGCGGTGACTACCCGCGTACGGGGGTGTGAGTGATCTAAACTTCTAACCTCTCGAATCGTTGCCATGGTCCTTCTTTTATAGATCAAGGGGTTACCATAGTGGAAAATTGCTCATTAGACACTGATATGATAGGAAACAGTGCTATCATACCTAACTCTGCAGGCTGACAGTGTGCATTTAGTGCACTACTTAGTGTCACGTTGTTGGTTGCCTGGCAAGGCTTGCCAGGCTAATCTGCCAGCTCCACACCTGCTCGCTTGACACGTCTCTAGACGGGTGTCATTTGTGGGTTCCCTTGGTAGGAAGTTTCCGCCATGTGGTGAAGGGCTGGCACTTAATCATCCTACATCTTGACACCGCACTGATCCATGACGTGGGTCATGGTGGAGCAGTTGGTGGGGTGATCTGGTCTCCGAGAGTCCCAGCAGGCCCTGCTGGGATGCCTTGGTCCTCTTCTTTTGGGGGTGGCCTTGCCCCTTGCCGGTCTCGCCTGCCTGGCAAAGGAGGCCTCTCTTTTGATAACATCTGGTCCTTCTGCCTCAGTCTTGGTTCCTTCTGATCTATTAGTTGATTCTTCGAGTCTTCTTGATCTCTTGTTCTGGTGCTCTAATCTTTGGCTTGTGCGTGCATGAGTCAAGGGAAAACATGTACCCCTGTAAGTTTTCCCCAACAGCAACTGCCGGCCGGCTTGTAGAGGACCATTCCCTATGTGTTCAACTGCTCTATGCGTGTGGTTGCCCATAATTTAGGTAGCTGCGGCACGCTCTGCTCGCATCCCACAGCTCGCACTCTGCTCTCGCGTGCCTCCGGGCTCTCTACACGCGTCCCTCCACGTGCACTACCAGTGTTTGGGGTTGGCGCATAATCACGTACATTCATGCTGCCATTATGCATGCGGTTGCGCCAGGTGCAACGCCACGATGCAGTTACCCACTGTAAAAAGTGTCTACGGACGTGCCAAGAATCCAGGTCGGCCGACCCAATTTATTCCTGCAACCATTTACCTTTCATCTCTCGCGCGACACGACACAATAAGCACACCAATAATGACACATATAGAGAGGACATCAACAATTCCAAGGCGCTCCCCGTGGCTCCAAAGGCGCTCCCAGTGGCCGACGACGACAATGGGGGGCAGTTCACCAAGCATCACGTAGTGGCCCCCCTCATGACGGGGAAGGACCTCTCGGTAGTGTACACTAACGAGCCGGTCTCGGTGGAGAGGTCCGTCCAAACTATGGAGCTGTTGCTTGCTGAGGACAAGTACTAAGTGGTTTGCTTCGTCCTCGAGTTCACCAGCGGTCATGCTGGGAAAGATTAGAAGGTTGTTGTCGCCCAGTTGTGCGTGGGACATGACGTCCTTGTCTACCACTACCACCTAGCCACATGGCTCGCGAGCGTTTCTCCAGGTTTATCAACAGCTCTGACTACACTTTCACTACAGTGGTCACCACCAATGATCTAAAAGCGCTCAATGTTTCGGGCTTGACCTGCCAGAATATTATCAACATCCGTGAGCACTACAAGGTCTGGGGCAGGGACAACAACAAACATAACTCCCTGGTTGGCCTCGCCTCGGCCATCATCGACCCCTACTACATGAATATGAAGGATGAGAGCAAGAAGCTCAAGAACGCCTGGCACAGTGCCTGGCATCAGAGACTGGATGAAGAACACGTCAAGTACACGGACAAGGACGCGTACACAAGCTACGAGATGTAGAGGTGGATCCTGGACATGTGGAAGTGCCTTTGTCCTTGATGCACCGCTAGGTGACAGACCTACTGTAGGAGCTAATGCAGATGTTATGAACGTCTGGCAAGCTCGATCTGGAGAATACTCAATAGTTTAGTGTGCCATGCTTTATGGCTTAGAACCTGGACTTCAAAGATGTTTTGAACGTCATGGAGCATATGAGATGTTACAAGAGTTGAAGTTAATATTTCAAGCAAATGCCCTGGTTGAGAGATATTAGGTCTCCAACAAGTTCTATAGCTGCAACATGGAGGAGAACAATTCTGTCAGTGAACACATACTCAAAATGTCTGGGTATTATAATCACCTGACTCAGCTGGGTGTTGATCTTCCAGTTGATTGTGTTATTGACAAAGTTCTTCAATCACTGTCACCAAGCAAAAAAGGCTTCGTGATGAACTATAATATGTAAGGGATGAACAAAACAATTCCTGAGCTCTTTGCAATGCTTAAGGCTGAGGTAGAAATCAAGAAGGAGCATCAAGTGTTGATGGTTAATAAAACCACTAGTTTCAATAAAAAGGGCAAGGGAAAGAAAGGGAAATTCAAGAAGAATGGCAAGCAAGTTTCCACTCCCGGGAAGAATCCCAAGGTTGGACCCAAACCTGAAACTGAGTGCTTCTACTGCAAAGGGTCACTGGAAGCAGAACTTCCCCAAATACTTGGCAGATAAGAAGGATGGCAAAGTGAACAAAGGTATATTTGACACACATGTTATTGATGTGTACCTTACTAATGCGCATAGCAGCGCCTGGGTATTTGATACTGGTTCGGTTGCTCATATTTTTAACTCAAAACAAGAGCTGCGGAATAAACGAAGATTAACTAAGGACGAGGTGACGATGAGTGTCGGGAATGGTTCCAAGGTCGATGTGATCGCTGCCGGCACGCTACCTCTACATCTACCTCAATAATAGTTATTTTTTGCCCGCGTTGGGCATGAAAATTATATCTAAATCTTGTTTATTGCGAGACAGTTATTCATTTAAGTCAGAGAATAATGGTTGTTCTGTTTATATGACTAATATCTTTTATGGTCATGCACCCTTGATGAATAGTCTATTCTTGTTGAATCTCGATCATAGTGATACACATATTCATAATATTGATGCCAAAAGATGCAAAGTTGATAATGATAGTGCAACATACTTGTGGCACTGCCGTTTGGTGTAAATCCCATGAAGAAACTCCATGCAGATGGACTTTTGGAATCACTTGATTATGAATCATTTAATACTACCATGCCTCATGGGAAAGATGACTAAAACTCTGTTCTCCGAGACAATTGGGCGAGCTAAGTACTTACTAGAAATAATGCATATCAATGTATGCGGTCCGATGAGTGTTGAAGCACGTGGCGGGTATCATTATTTTTTCACCTTCACAGATGATTTGAGTAGATATGGGTATATCTACTTGATGAAACACAAGTCTAAAACTTTTGAAAAGTTCTAAGAATTTTAGAGTGAAGTCGAGCATCGTAAAAAGAAAATGAAGTTTCTACGATTTGATCGTGGAGGCGAATATTTGAGTTACGAGTTTGGCCTTGATACATCTCCATCGTATCTATAATTTTTTATTGTTCCATGCTATTATATTATGCATCTTGAATGTTTATATGCATTTATATGCTATTTTACATGATTTTTGGGACTAACCTATTAACCTAGAGCCCAGTGCCAATTTTTGTTTTTTCCTTGTTTTTGAGTTTTACAGAAAAGGAATACCAAATGGAGTCCAGTTGACCTGCCAATTTACGGAGATCTTTATGGACCAAAAGAAGCCGCCGAAGCAAAAGAGTTGGGCCAGAAGAGTCCCGAGCCAACCATGAGGTTGGAGGGCGCGCCCTACGCCCCGGGGAGGGTGCTGCACCCTCATCGTTGACTCGTGGACCCCCCCTGAGATGAAACCGATGCCAAAATTCCTATAAATACAGAAACACTCGAAAACAACCTAGATCAGGATTTCCGCCGCCGCAATCCTCTGTAGCCACCAAAAACCAAACGAGACCCTGTTCCGGCACCCTCCTGGAGGGGGGCTCCATCACCGGTGGCCATCTTCATCATCTCGGCGCTCTCCATGATGAGGAGGGAGTAGTTCGCCCTCGGGGCTGAGGGTATGTACCAGTAGCTATGTGTTTGATCTCTATCTGGTGTTCTTGATTCGGCACGATCTTGATGTACCGGGAGCTTTGCTATTATAGTTGGATCTTATGATGTTTCTCCTCCTCTACCTTATTGTAATGGATTGAGTTTTCCCTTTGAAGTTATCTTATCGGATTGGGTCTTTAAGGATTTTAGAACACATAATGCATGTCTTGCATGTGCTTATCTGTGGTGACAATGAGATATTCACGTCATTCACTTGATGTTGTTTTGGTGATCAACTTGCGGGTTCTGTGACCTTATGAACCTATGCACAGGGGTAGGCACACGTTTTCGTCTTGACTCTCCGATAGAAACTTTGGGGCACTCTATGAAGTTCTTTGTGTTGGTTTGAATAGATGAATCTGAGATTGTGTGATGCATATCGTATAATCATACCCACGGACCCTTGAGGTGACATTGGAGTATCTAGGTGACATTAGGGTTTTGGTTGATGTGTGTCTTAAGGTGTTATTTTACTACGAACTCTAGGGTTGTTTGTGACACTTATAGGAATAGCCCGATGGATTGATCAGAAAGAATAACTTTGAGGTGGTTTCGTACCCTACAATAATCTCTTCGTTGGTTCTCCGCTAGTAGTGACTTTGGAGTGACTCTTTGTTGCATGTTGAGGGTTTGTTATTTGATCCAACTATGTTATTATTGTTGAGAGAACTTGCACTAATGAAAGTATGAAACCTAGGCCTTGTTTATTGCAATACCATTTTCGCTCACTTTTATTACTTGTTACCTTGCTGTTTTTATATTTTCATATTACAAAAACCTATATCTACCATCCATATTGCACTTGTAACACGATCTCTTCACCGAACTAGTGCACCTATACAATTTACCATTGTATTTGGTGTTTTGGGGACACAAGAGACTCTTTGTTATTTGGTTGCAAGGTTGTTTGAGAGAGACCATCTTCATCTTACGCCTCCCACGGGTTGATAAACCTTAGGTCATCTACTTGAGGGAAAGTTGCTACTGTCCTACAAACCTCTGCCCTTGGAGGCACAACAACATCTACAAGAAGAAGGTTGTGTAGTAGACATCAAGCTCTTTTCTGGCGCCGTTGCCGAGGAGGTTAGTTCTTGAAGGTATATCTTTACATATTGTAGTCGAATCTTTCAGTTTCTTGTTTTATCACTAGTTTAGTTTATAAAAGAAAACTACAAAAAATGGAATTGAGGTTACCTCATATGCTTCATCTTTATCATGTCTTTCATGAAAATGATGGAAAGGAAAATTGTGCTCAACTGTTAGAAGAAGAAGTCTATAAAATGTTTTGCACTAAATATTTGAATGAGGAGCATGATTGCATTGTTGTTAGTATGAATTCTTTGAATATCCATGATGCTAATGATATGCAAAGCCACAAGCTTGGGGATGCTATGTTCGATGAAGATGATATTTTTAGTCCACCAAGTTTTGATGAGCAAATTTATTTTGATGATAGTATGCCTCCAATTTATGATTATTATATTGATGAAAGTGGGTTTGGAAGAGTGTCAACTTTAGGAAGTAATGATCCCACTTTTTTGGATGGTGTTGAATCTTATTGTGATAAGTATGAAAGTGGATTTGGAGAGGTCATGACTTTATTTAGTGATGAATCCACTATTTTGGAAGAGGTTCCAATTGATTATGAGAACAAAGTTGCTATCTATGATGATCATTGTGCTGACATGTATGCTATAAAGGATAATTATAACCATGAAACTTGTCATCTTGATTTTAATTTTCAATTGGATTATGCCTCACATGATTGTTATTTTGTTGAGTTTGCTCCTGCTACTATTCAATGAGAAGAGTTTTGCTTATGTGGACAGTAATAAAAATTCTATGCTTATGCTAATGAAAATTATATTGTTGATTTCATTCATGATGCTAATGAAAATTATTATGAGGGAGGAATATATGCTTGTAGGAATTGCAATAATATCAAGTTTCCTCTCTGTGTGTTGAAAATCTTGAAGTTATGCTTGTTTTGCCTTCCTATGCTAGTTGATTATTGTTCACATAAGTTCTTTGCTCACAAAATCCTGTGCATAGGAAGTGGGTTATGCCTAAGTCTGTTAGTCATATGCTTCATGATGCTCTCTTTATGTTTCAATTCTTATGTTTTATGTGAGCATCTTTGAAATCATCATGCCTAGCTATAAGGCATTAAAGAAAAGCGCTTGTTGGAGACAACCCGATATTTAACCCTACTGTTTTTGTGTGTTCACATGATTAAGCTACTGTAGTAATCATGTTTTATAGCTTTTGTTTCAATAAAGTGGCAAGTAAGACCTTTGGGATAGCTTACGGTGACAGTTGTGTTGATCCTGCTGAAAATTAGAAACTTTTGCACCTAGATAATTCACATAAATGTGATTTTGATCTGATTCTTTTTGAAGAAGATTAAAAAATAAATGTATTAGGACTTCCTAATTGCTCAGGATTCTTGGAGTTACATAAGTATTTGAGAGTTACATATTACTACAGACTGTTCTGTTTTTGACAGATTCTATTTTCTATGTGTTGTTTGCTTATTTTGATGAATCTATGAGTAGTATCAGAGAGTATGAACCATATAGAAGTTTGACTACAGTAGATATTACACCAATATGAATTTATAATGAGTTCACAACTGTACCTAAGTGGTGATTTATTTTCTTATACTAACGAAGCTTACTAGTTTTCTGTTAAGTTTTGTGTTGTGAAGTTTTCAAGTTTTGGGTAAAGATTCGATGGACTATGGAATAAGGAGTGACAAGAGCCTAAGCTTGGGGATGAACAAGGCACCCCAAGGTAATATTCAAGGACAACCAATCATCTAAGCTTGGGGATGCCCCGGATGGCATCCCCTCTTTCGTCTTCGTTCATCGGTAACTTTACTTGGAGCTATATTTTTATTCACCACATGATATGTGTTTTCCTTGGAGCGTCATGTTATTTTATTTTGTTTTGCTTGCTGTTTGAATAATATTCCAAGATATGAAATTCTTAAATGCTAGAGAGTCTTCACATAGTTTCATAAGTATTCGACTACTCATTGATCTTCACTTATATCTTTCAGAGTAGTCTGTCGTTTTCTCTAGTGCTTCACTTATATCTTTTTAGAGCACGGCGATGGTTTTATTTTGAATAAACAGATGAACTCTCATGCTTCACTTATATTATTTTGAGAGGCTTAAACAACATGGTAATTTTCTTTGGTTATGAATTTAGTTCTAATATGGTAGGCATCCAAGAGGGATATAATAAAAACTTTCATATAAAGTGCATTGAATACTAAGAGAAGTTTGATTCCTTATGATTGTTTTGAGATATGAAGATGATGATATTAGAGTCATTCTAGTGGAGTAATTGTGAATTTGAGAAAAAACTTGTGTTGAGGTTTGTGATTCCGGTAGCATGCACGTAGTTATGTGATGAAGTCGGAGCATGATTTATTTTTTGATTGTCTTCCTTTGTGTGGAGGTCGGGATCACGCGATGGTTAACTCCTACCAACCCTTCCCCTAGGAGCATGCACTTAGTGCTTGGTTTCGATGACTAATAGATTTTTGCAATAAGTATGTGAGTTCTTTATGACTAATGTTGAGTCCTTGGGTTATACGCACTCTAACCCTTCCACCATTGCTAGCCTCTCTAGTACTGCGCAACTTTTGCCGGTACCATACACCCACCATATACCTTCCTCAAAACAGCCACCATACCTACCTATTATGGCATTTCCATAGCCATTCCGAGATATATTTCCATGCAACTTTCCACTGTTCCGTTTATTATTACACGCTTCATCATCGTCATATTGCTTTGCATGATCATGTAGTTGACATCGTATTTGTGGCAAAGCCACCTCTTATAATTCTTTCATACATGCCACTCTTGAGTCATTGCACATCCCGGTACACTGCGGGAGGCATTCACATAGAGTCATATTTTTTTCTAAGTATTGAGTTGTAATTCTTGAGTTGTAAGTAAATAAAAGTGTGATGATCTTCATTATTATAGCATTGTCCCATGTAAGGAAAGGATGATGGAGACTATGATTCCCGTCGGGATGAGACTCCGAATGAAAAAAAGAAAACGAAAAAAAAGAGGCCATAAAAAAAGCGAAGGCCCAAATTAAAAAAATGAGAGAAAAAGAGAGAAGGGGCAATGTTACTATCCTTTTTCCACACTTGTTCTTCGAAGTAGCACCTTGATCTTCATGATAGAGAGTCTCCTATTTTGTCACTTTCATATACTAGTGGGAATTTTCATTATAGAACTTGGCTTTTATATTCCAATTATGGGTTTCCTCAAAATGCCCTAGGTCTTCATGAGCAAGCGAGTTGGATGCACACCCACTTAGTTTTATTTTGAGCTTTCATACACTTATAGCTCTAGTGCATCCGTTGCATGGCAATCCCTACTCACTCACATTGATATCTATCGATGGGCATCTCCATTGCCCGTTGATACGCCTAGTTGATGTGAGACTATCTCCTTTTTGTCTTCTCCACAACCACCATATTCTATTCCACCTATAGTGCTATTTCCTTGTTTTTGAGTTTTACCGAAAAGGAATACCAAACGGAGTCCAATTGACCTGCCAATTTATGGAGATTTTTTATGGACCAGAAGAAGCCCCTAAAGCAAAAGAGTTGGGACAGAAGAGTCCTGAGCCAACCACGAGGGTGGAGGGCATGTCTAACACCCACGATGCGACTATATCTGCAACGTGTCGAGGCACGACTTAGAGGCATAACCGCATGGTGGTTTTGTCGCAAGAAGGGTGATCTTCACACAATCCCATGTAATGAACAAGAATGGGATAAAGAGTTGGCTTACAATCACCACTTCACACAATGAACATATAATTCATGCATCATTCAGAGTACACACATAGTCCAACTACGGACGAAGCCAAAAGAAAAGAAGATAACCCAACTGCTAGATCCCTGATCGTCCCAATTGGGCTCCACTACTGATCAACATGAAATGAAACATAGCAACGACCAAGATCTTCGTTGAGCTCCCATCTGAGCTCGGTTGCATCACCTGCACTAGTATCATCAGCACCTGCAACTATTGTGATAGAATCTGTGAGTCATGAGGACTCGGCAATCTCAAAACCCGCGAGATCAAGACTATTTAAGCTTATGGGTAGGAAGTGGTCAGGAGGTGGAGTTGCAGCAAGCACTAAGCAAATATGGTGGCTAACATACGCAAATAAGAGCGAGAAGAGAAGCAACGGAACGGCCGAGAAGCTAGAAGTGACCAAGAAGTGATCCTGAAACTACTTACACACAATCATAAAACAAAGACCGTGTTCACTTCCCGTACTCCGCCGAAAAGAGACCATCACGGCTACACACGAGGTTGATGCATTTTAATTAAGTCAAGTGTCAAGTTCTCTACAACCGGATATTAACAAATTCCCATCTGACACATAACCGCGGGCACGGCTCTCGAAAGTTTATACCCTGCAGGGGTGTCCCAACTTAGCCCATCACAAGCTCTCACTGTCAACGAAGGATATTCCTTCTGCCGGGAAGACCCGATCAGTCTCGGAATCCCGGTTACAAGACATTTCGACAATGGTAAAACAAGACTAGCAAAGCCGCCCGATGTGTCGACAATCCCGACAGGAGTCGCACGTATCTCGTTCTCAGGACACACCGGATAGGTCAAGCTACGAGTAAAACAAGACCTCAAGTTGCCCCGAGGTGGCCCCGCAGGCTACCCGGTTTGGACCAACACTTAGAGAAGCACTCACCCGGGGGGGTTAAGCTAAAGATGACCCTCGGGTTGCCCGACCCAAGGGAAGGGTAATAGGTTGTTAGGCAAATGTAAAACCAAGGTTGGGCCTTCCTGGAGGAGTTTTATTCAAAGCGAACTGTCAAGGGGGTCCCATAAATCACCCAAGCGCGTAAGGAACGCAAAATCAAGGAACATAACCGGTATGACGGAAACTAGGGCGGCAAGAGTGGAACAAAACAACATGCATAAGGCCGAGCCTTCCACCCTTTACCAAGTATATAGGTGCATTAATTAAATAAGAGATATTGTGATATCCCAACATAATCCTGTCCAACATGGAGCAATCTTCAACTTCACCTGCAACTAGCAACGCTATAAGAGGGGGCTGAGCAAAATCGGTAAGTTAGCCAAACAACGGTTTGCTAGGAAGGTGGGTTAGAGGCTTGACATGGCAATATGGGAGGCATGGAAAACAAGTGAGAGGTAGCGCAGCATAGCGATAGAACGAAGCAACTAGCAAGCAAAGATAGAAGTGATATCGAGGGTAATGGTCATCTTGCCAGAGATTCCTCTAGGAAGACGAACGAATCCAAGAAGAAGACATACAGACGTAGTCGAAGGAATCCTCACAATCGCAACGTCACCGGAACTATCAAGGAGAAGTGCAACCGGAAAGAAGCAAACAATATTGTAAACAACCATCACATAAACATGGCATGATGCACAATCAAGTATGATGCATGCCCGGTTTAATGAGGCATGGCATGGCAAGGTGAAGCAAACAACATTACAATATAAGCAGAGCTCAATATGCAACGAGTTGCGTATTGACGAAACACCACAAGCAATTATTTAGTTTGATCTCGTTTATGTACCCAGCAACATTAAATATTTTTAAACACGGCAAGGGGTGAAGGATAATAAAACTACCTACCTAGGCAAGTTTAAATGACGCCAGAAACAACAAACAACAATTCCGGAAAATCCTCATGTCCATATTTTTAATTTGGTACTATTCTTCCCTAAACCATATTTTAATATTGTTAAACAATAAAACAAAGTGCATCATGTTAATCTATGCATTTTTCCACACCATTTACATATAAAGTTTATTAAATTTGGAACTACGATTATTTAGTTATGAAATAAATCATTTTAGCATGGCATTTAAGCAAATTAAACAAATAACAAGTTTAAACATTTTAAACATGGATGAAAGTGAAACTAGACAAAATTCTAAGCATTTTACATATATAAATCATTTTAATCCGATGCACGGTTGTTGAGTTATTAAATGCATGAACATGAGGGACTTTTCGGTAAATCTGGGACTCTCTGGAAAATTGGACAAATTTGCAGCAGTGGAAAAAAACACTACGGGATGAAACTCGAGTGGGCTTGGCTTCTCAACAGAGGGCTCAGCCCATGCAGGCAGAAGCAGGAGCGGCCGGGCCTGGCATTGGCTGCGGGCCACGCAGGCAGATCAAGGCGAGGCAGGGCGCGGTCAACGCTCGGGGCGAGCGAGCCGCTGCTGCCCTCGTCTCTGAAGAACAGAAACAGCAGCAGGAGGTCCTGGCGAGAACCGGTCGGGGAAGAGGTAGGAAATGGCAGGCGGCAGCAGAACTAGGTTGCGGGAAACGGCGGGGACAGATGGATCCACCTCGGATCCGGCGAGGCAGGGATCCATGGCGCGAACAAGGCTCCTCCTGTTCGTCCTGAAGACAGAGAGAGACCGCGAGGTTAGGGAGAAGGAAGAACCAGGGGAAGAAAGGGAGGCAGGTGATGAGGAGCTGCAGAAGGGCCGGCCATGAAGCACTTGTTCTCAGCGCCGAGCATCAGGGAGGCAGGAGGCCTCGGGCGCCGAACATCCATGAGCTCGGGCGGTTCAGGGCGCGATCAACATGAGTAGTGCTCGCGTCCTGAAACTGACGAAGCGGGCGGCGACAGCTTCGTTCGTCTGATCGAAGCAGAGACGAGGCCCTGCGGCGGGAGGCGAGCATGAGCAGTCGGGGCGAGAGGAGGCGGGCAGAGGCGATCCGATCTGGCGGCACGAAAAGCAAGGACGGGAAGGACACACAGGGTGGCTCCGGTAGCCGGTGGCTAGGGCAGCAGGGGCGAGCCCCGTTCGTTTCCTGGCAGATAAGAAAACAAACGAAGAAGGGAGATAGATTAGAGAAGCAAGGAGAGGGAAACAAGGGAGAGAAAGAGGAGACGGTCGGCAACTCATCTGTTGGGTTCACCGGAGACGGTCGGCGGCGTGGCCGGAGGCGGGGATGAGGTGCTCGGGGACAGGGAGGTGAGGTGGCTTGGGGGGGCAGAGAGGCTCCTGGAAGCGCACGGGACCAGCGGAAGTCGGGGCACGAGGTGCTCGGGGAGGGATCGAGCGAGAGGACGGCGCGACTATTGGTTGGTTCGAAGCTGAAAACGAGGGAGATGGTCGGAGGCTGCTGGTGGTGGGGATGGATCTGGGAGGATCCCGATGGAGATGCGGGAGAGAGTGGCGGTGGCGGCTAGGAGGATCGCTAGAAATTAGGGATTTGGTCTCGGTTTAGACTAGTATATATAGCGAGTGGGTTAGGTTAGGGGCTATCTCGTCCCTCCGATCAAAATCGGGCGGTGGAGAAAAATAGGCTAGGGAGCCCAAATAAGAAAACATAGATATTTTATAGATGTTTGGGGATGATCCGGACCCAACAGTCACGACAACCAGGTTCGAGTTTGGGGGAGTTTCGGACGCGCACGTGTGGGGTCTGTGCACTGTGCAGAGAGAGATAAGACCAATGTGTGCAAGTGTGTGGTTGGTCCTGGAATGGTCAACGAATGCAATGGAGAGAAGCGAGGAGTGGCAACTACGAGCGGATGCAGGTTTTAAGAAACAATGCCGATGCAATGCGCATGATGCTATGAGATGAGATGCATGACATGAACAAAATGCAAAACAAAAGACAAAAACCCAACCACGAAGGAAAAAACATATCACATAGTCGGAAATGGCAAGAGTTGGAGTTACAATTATGGAAAGTTACATCCAGGGTGTTACAGGATGCCCTACCCCCCGGGAGGGTGCTCCACCCTCATTGTTGACTGACGGACCCCCGTGACGTGGAACCGACACAAAAGATTCCTATAAATACAGAAACCCCCAAAAAGAAACCTAGATCGAGAGTTCCGCCGTCACAAGCCTCTGCAGCCAGAAAAAACCAATCAGGACCCTATTCCGGCACCTTGTCGGACGGGGGATCCATCACGGGTGGCCATCTTCATCATCCCGACGCTCTCCATGACGAGGAAGGAGTAGTTCACCCTCGGGGCTGAGCGTATGTACCAGTAGCTATGTGTTTGATTTCTCTCTCTCTCTCTCTCTCTCTCTCTCTCTCTCTCTCTCTCTCTCTCTTGTTCCTGATTCAGCATGATCTTGATGTACCGCGAGCTTTGCTATTATAGTTGGATCTTATGATGTTTCTCCCCCTCTACCTTCTTGTAATGAATTGAGTTTTCCCTTAGAAGTTATCTTATTGGATTGAGTCTTTAAGGATTTGACAACAGTTGAGGTAGGTGTAACGCCCCGAGACCGATGCTCCAGAAGACTTCTAGCTATTCCGAGATTCATCGTGTGTTTGTTTTGCTTGTTGCATTCATCAATGCATCATTTGCTTTGCATCATGTCATCATGCAACCCCTTTTTAAAAAACTCACCTAAATAAATAACATAGATCTTTGATCTATTTAAATCGAGGGAGTTCACATGGTGATTTCTCTTCATTACATATCCTCCCAATATTATTTAGGGAGATAATAAATATTCCACTAATTTGGAATTCATCATAACACACTTGCAAAATATTCCATGCCTTTGTTATATCACTTCTTGACCTCAAACTTTGTCCATAAATTCTTTCATCTCTTTCCGGAGCTCCACCAAAAATCTCAACATTTTGGCCACTCCTAAACCTTGTCCTAGTTCAAACCATTTGAATTAAATTCAAATGAGTTTGAATTTAAATCTTGAATTCATGCCAACTTCTATTTTCTTGGATTAAGCTCATTTTTACGAGTCCGGGAAAATTAACCCTATGCGCAAATTCTTCCCCTAACCCTCTCTTTCTTTCTCTTCTCTCTAATTCTTTTCTGCTAAAGAATAGAAGGGAGGGAGAGAGAGTCTAGCCCAGCTGGGCCTCCTAGGCCACAGCACCAGCCCACCTCATTAGGCCTAGCCGGCCCCAGCTCCATAACCATAGCTACCCTGATCCCCTCCTCTCGATCCCCATCTCTCCCTCTCGTTCCTGTCCGTCACCATGCACACAAGCACAGAGGACCGACGCCCTTGCCCCATTCCCAATCGCCTCTCCCCTACGTCCATCCTCGTCCCGAGCCACCACCAACCACCACGAGCTCCACCATGGGCCTTGATGCCCCGCTTGTCCACGACGCCCCGCGCCTCTCCACTACCTGCATCCCCATGGCGCCTGTCCTTCGCCACCCGCCGCCGTCGGCAACCACCAGGAGGGCCACCTCGCACGCGGTCCCGCCGCTAGCGTCCCTCGCGCCAGGTTCCTTCCATGGCCATGCCTCGCCATCCGAGCTGCTGCTCCCGTTGGCCCTGCCATCACGCCTCCTCTCCGAGGCCACCAGGTTCATCCTCCACTCCATGGCCAACCCGACCCCAAGCTCCTGCTGTAGCCGCTTCTTCCCAGCTCTGCCCCTACTTCTCTGGCTTCGTCCTCGACCGGACAGCATCGTCCGGTCCCGCCTCCAACGCCCGCAACTCCGGCCTCTCCTGCAGCACTCTTACGCACAACCCTCGTTGGCCTTCGATCCCCGCCCGACGCCAAGACCGCAGCTCCATGTCCCCATGGACGCCAAGCTCTCTTTCGGGGACCTCCTCAAGACTAGGAACGCCCTGACCGAGACCGACAAGTACCACTACGCGGATTCGCCAAGTCTGACTACAAAGCGAATACCATGCACCACTAATGTTCCTGTGGATTTTGGCAAGTACCCCTACGCACGGATACACCAAGGTCGACTACGCCCGATGATGCGACACGTACCTCTACCGATGACTCGAACGTCTACGAATCGTGTACCACTACTTCCACTACCGTCGCGAGAACGACTACTTCCACTACGGCCCGTGTACCACTACTTCCTTCGTTGAACTCGACCCGCTCCGAAATGCACGCTTCAAAGGTATAACCGCCGAGACGTTGACCCGTGAACGAATGTATGTTGTATGAGATGAACCGTATGTTTGCACCATGTCCGAATTGATCCTTGCACGTTCCTCCTTGTTTGCCATGCCGTCGACCTGTGGGAACCCGGTAACCGGGATCACCCCACCATCTTTTGCATGTTCCGCACATCCGCACACTGGCTCTTTTGCACCGATATCTCAATGAGTTATCGGATCATCGGAATGTTGCCGTGGCACCATTTTCGTTGTCATTGCCGTGGCACCCCTTCTGTTCCACCATGATGACAAATGCTTCATAACATGCTCATGTTAACATTTTCATAAAATTGCATAAAACTTCACATGTCATCCGCATCATGATAACAACAATTAAAATGCTTAAAATTGTTGTTTGCTTTTAAATTGCTAAATAACATGGGGATTTTACGGATTTGTTGTTTGTTATATCCGGCCCCATTTAGATTGCCTAAATAGTTAGTTTTATTATGCTTCACCTCTTGCCATGTTTAACAACATTTAATATTGTTGTGTACATAACCGAGAGTGAACCAAATACTTGATTGTGGTGTTTCGTCAATATGCAACTCGTTGCAAATTGAGCTCCACTTAACTTGTAGTATTTTTTGTTTCACTTTGCCACGCCATGCCTCATTAAACCGGACATGCATCATACTTGATTGTGCATCATGCCATGATTATGCTTGTGTGTTTACCATGTTGTTTGCTTCTTTCTGGGTTGCTTCTCTCGTAGCTTCGGTTTCGTTCTTGAGTTGTGAGGATTTGTTCGACCACGTCCGCTTGTCTTCTTCACGGGCTCGTTCTTCTTCCTAGCGGGATTTCATGCAAGATGACCGCTACCCTGGATCTCACTACTGTCATTGCTATGCTAGTTGCTTCATTCTATCGCTTTGCTGCGCTACCTATCCTTTGCTCATCAAGCCTCCCAAATTGCCATGAACCTCTAACCTTTGACACCCTTCCTAGCAAACCATTGTTTGGCTATGTTACCGCTTTTTCTCAGCCCCTCTTATAGCGTTGCTAGTTGCAGGTGAAGTTGAAGATTGCTCCATGGTGGACATGATTATGTTTGGGATATCACAATATCTCCTATTTAATTAATGCATCTATATACTTGTAAAGGGTGGAAGACTCGGCCTTATGCCTGGTGTTTTGTTCCACTCTTGCCGCCCTAGTTTCCGTCATACCGGTGTTATGTTCCCGGATTTTGCGGTCCTTATGCGGGTGGGTGATTTATGGGACCGCCTTGACAGTTTGCTTTGAATAAAACTCCTCCAGCAAGGCCCAACCTTGGTTTACCATTTGCCTCACCTAGCCCTTTTTCCCTTGCGTTTCCGGAGCCCGAGGGTCATCTTTATTTAAGCCCCCGGGGCCAATGCTTGTCTAAGTGTTGGTCCAAACCGAGCGATGTCCGGCGCCCCCTAGGCAACCAGGGTCTATGCCAACCTGTCGTCTTGCTCAACCTGGGTTATGTTTGACGTAAGTAGGAGTTCAGGATCACTTCTTGATCATTGCTAGCTTCACGACCGTTCCATTTGCACTCTTCTCGCTCTCATTTGCGTGTGTTAGCCACCATATATGCTTAGTTGCTGCTGCAGCCTCACCACTTTACCCCTTCCTTTCCCTTTAAGCTTTGCTAGTCTTGATACCCATGGTAATGGGATTGCTGAGTCCTCATGGCTCACAGATTACTACAACAACAGTTGCAGGTACAGGTTATGCGATGATCATGACGCGAGAGCGATGTTTGCTTGTTTTGGAGTTCTTCTTCTTCGGCTTCTTCTTCGATCAGGGGATAGGTTCCAGGTCGGCAGCCTGGGCTAGCAGGGTGGATGTCGTTTGAGTTTCTGTTTGTGTTTCATCTGTAGTCGGATGATGCTCTTATGTATTGTGATGTTGTATTCGTGTGGCATTGTATGCCTCTTGTATGTATCCCCATCTATTATGTAATGTTGATGTAATGATATCCACCTTACAAAAGCATTTCAATATGCGGTTCTATCCTTGGTGGGACCTTCGAGTCTCTTTAGGATAGTATCGCATATTGGGCGTGACAAGTTGGTATCAGAGCCTTGACCGACCATAGGAGCCCCCTTGATTGTTGGCTGTTGTTCAGTCTAGAAGAAAAGTATTTTGAGTCTTAGGATTATATATATCAGAGAGTAGGATTCTTTTTACTCCTCAGCCCCTTCATCGCTCTGGTGAGGTCTCTTGACGTAGATGTTTTGACTTTCCTCTCCTCAAATTTCACTAAAAAAATTTAGCATCACACGGGTATCTTGGAATCGTTCCGATGGTTTTGTGACGAGAAAATTGTTCTTGGTGCCTCCTGTCTTTTACGTGGCAGTGACCCGGGGAGTTGAGCTCCGAGGTGTTGTTGTCACAATTTTATCGTTGCTGTTCTAGAATACCTGAGTTTTGCCGACATCGAAAATCACTTTTATGCAGTTGTTGGTGAGATAACCTCGACACCACCCAGTACTGGGGCGGGAGTTCGAGAGTATTGCCATAACTCGTATAACGGATGCTTTTCGAAGGTTGAGGTACATGATTTCCGGAGTTTTCTTGGTTATGTGTTGACGGATGGATACAACTGGATATAGGGATTGTTAGTTTGGGTGAGATATATTGCTTCCCCTGTATCCCCAACACCAGATTGCATAACCAGAAAGTTTCGGGAGTTTATAGGTGGGAATTCAAGTAGCTCCTAGAATATCTTTTCGACAAATGCATGATATGGGATTGGGTAAATCTCTATTATATGTATTTGTTCCGGCTTATTCTGCAAGCCAAATCCTTTGTCTTGTTTTATTTGTGGTATTCGAGTTGCTTCGAAGTCAAATGTTGAATCCATACCTTTCCTAAACGGTGTTCTCATATTGCTATGTGAATACTAATCCTTTTGATCATTGAGGTTGTCATGTTAATTCTCACCGGTGTTTGTTTCATCCATCCCAAGTTGTCTTTGTTTTCCCCGCCCTCCCACCCTTTTTCTTCAAGGACTCAGATTTCTTAATCATGTATCCTTTTATTTGTGGGAAGTCTCTTCATTCTTTTCTTTCAATGTTCTTATCCGGTGATTTCCCATGAAGATGCTAAACAGTTTCAAGTTCATCATCCTTCATTGTTGTTTATTCTCCGGTGGATCCAATTCAAGCTTTCGATATTCATCATATTCCTTTCCTTGTTTCTAATGCTTTCTCATGCCGATGCACCTCTTAATCATTCACTTCTTCCTATTCATTTGTCCTGGAGTGCTGAAGATATTTCACAAGACTTGTGTTTCCATTCTCAATCTGTTTAAGATATTTCGAGGTTGTTATCTCATTCAAGTCATTTAATTCAACTGGTGCAATTTCCTTTTCAAGTAATTTTTCGAAGGTGTATCTTTTGAGTCGGCCCTAACCCACAGGTCTTTTCCCAGGATCCTACCTGACTCTTCTAATTTTCCCGGAGCTATTCTCAAATTCTTTTCCAAGTTTGACGTTAGAATGAATTATCATCAGTCATATTCCTTCTTCATGATCGCTTTTAAAACATTTTCATCGTTGATTCAACATTTCTATTCTTCTTTGCTCCGGTGTGTCTCATGAATTGTCATGGTGGTTCTCATCTTCATTCTCAACATTTGAAGACCGAAGAAGTGTTTCCTCTAAATCTTGTCCCTTCTCTCGAAGATTCATGGCCCTCTTAAATTCTTTTCACCCATCCGGAGCAATTCAACAGTCTTTTCAGATTGATTCTCCGTAGCCCATCATCTCAGAATTATTCATTCTCAGCTTTCAACTCTCGTTCTCGAGTTCTTCCGATGCATCGTTCAAATACCCTCTAATCAGTTCATGATCTCTTTGTTCTCATGTATCTAAATCCCCTCAAGTATCTTCGATCATTTTCTAATTCTTCCCAATGTTTCGCTATCTTTTCTTTGTTCGTTTTTTTAATTCTTACGGCGGTTTGTTCAATGCTCCTATTCCTATGTTCTCATATCGATTTATTCGTTGTTTCAATCCTACCGGTGGATCATTGAAGAACTTCCCAAGTTTGCACTATATCTATCTTAATCCTTTCTACGAGAATAAGTAGTATGCCAAATCCGTTGCTTGTCATCAATTCAAATTGATGAAGGATACGCATAATGTAATTCTTATTCTTGTTTCATCCAAGTGTTTAATCCCTTCCTTCGGAGTTTGTTCATGATGAATTAATTCTCGGTTCTAGTGTTTCATCTTTTATTTTTCGGAGTTCCAAGTTTTCCGCATTATCTCATCGCGAAGCTCCATCTAAATCATCGCAAGGCTTCACCTTGTGTTGTCAACTTCTCTTTCTTTTTATCATCCTTTTATTACCGGATTTCTTCATGGAGGTTCTACACGGTGGTTCATCAAGGATTCCTTTCATTATTCAATTGTTCTTCAAGATTTCTCTCGAAGTTATGATCCGCCAAGCTATACTCTAAAATAAACATGGTGCTCAACACATGTTTTGTTTTGAGGAGTTCAAGGATTCTTCAGCTTGCATCCAGAGTGCAATTCTCTCTAGCTTAGCTTTTGAGGTGGTGTTATGTCACTCTTGACAATTTCCGTCATGTTTCATGATTCATATGTTTTCAAGAATGAGGTATTTTAAATCCATTAATATCCTCGTTGGAGTTATCTTGTGTCATATTTCACCTAAAGCCTTCCCGAAGGAATGTTGCAAATTGTGGTGCTTATCGATAATCCAAGTTTCCTCCTATTCTCTCATTAAAAGAAGTTTTCATCTCTTCGTTGATCTCAAGCAAGCAATTGTTTCACTTAGTGGCCGGTTGTCACCTCATAATTTTGAGAAGTTTTCCATAAGCCCACTACAAGCTTATTTGTTTCGTTGTTGGTTTTCCAATGACTCCGTTATAACCTTCTCGGAAGGATGCTTTCCAAGCTCACTTGTGGCAGAAGTTGGCATTGTGATGTTGCTCTCTTCACCCATCACCTCATTTTGTCAAGATAATGTTATTTTCTTGCTTATCCATTTAACCGGAGTGTTGTGTCCTCTTTTCAAGTTTTTTTCAGCTTATCAAGTCTTGCATCTCTTTTCAACCGGAGTGCTGTCCGAATTTGATCTTCCTTGTTCCTTGTTTATCTCGTTTCAACCAGAGTGGTTCCAATTCTTTCTTGACCATTGTACTCATCATTCATAACTTTTCAACCTCTCAAGGTTCGTGGATTCACTCATTGGTCGAAGAAGCAACTTAGTTTTACCTCTTCTCTTCCTCTTCCGTTTCTCTCCGGCGCCATCCTAGATCTCGGGACGAGATCCTCTTGTAGTGGTGGATTGTTGTAACGCCCCGAGACCGACGCTCCAGAAGACTTCCAGCTATTCCGAGTTTCGCCGTGTGTTTGTTTTGCTTGTTGCATTCATCAATGCATCATTTTCTTTGCATCATGTCATCATGCAACCCCTTTTTAAAAAACTCACCTAAATAAATAGCATAGATCTTTGATCTATTTAAATCGAGGGAGTTCACATGGTGATTTCTCTTCATAACATATCCTCCCAATATTATTTAGGGAGCTAATAAATATTCCACTAATTTGGAATTCACCATAACACACTTGCAAAATATTCCACACCTTTGTTATATCACTTCTTGACCTCAAACTTTGTCCATAAATTCTTTCATCCCTTTCTGGAGCTCCACCAAAAATCTCAACGTTTTGGCCACTCCTAAACCTTGTCCTAGTTCAAACCATTTGAATTAAATTCAAATGAGTTTGAATTTAAATCTTGCATTCATGCCAACTACTATTTTCTTGGATTAAGCTCATTTTTATGAGTCCGGGAAAATTAACCCTATGCGCAAATTCTTCCCCTAACCCTCTCTTTCTTTCTCTTCTCTCTAATTCTTTTCTTCTAAAGAACATAAGGGCGGGAGAGAGAGTCTAGCCCAGCTGGGCGTCCTAGCCCATAGCACCAGCCCACCTCATTAGGCCCAGCCGGCCCCAGCTCCATAACCCTAGCTACCCTGATCCCCTCCTCTCGATCCCCATCTCTCCCTCTCGTTCCTGTCCACCGCCACGCATGCACGCACATAGGAGCGACACCCTTGCCCCATTCCCGATCGCCTCTCCCCTGCGTCCATCCTCGTCTAGAGCCACCACCAACCATCACGAGCTCCACCACGGGCCTTGACGTCGGCGACCAGCGCCATCCCATCCGGGCCTCCTCCTCCCTCCGCTTGGCCACGACGCCCCGCGCCTCTCCACTGCCTGCATCCCCATGGCGCCCGTCCTTCGCCACCCGCCACCGTCGGCGACCACCAGGAGGGCCACCTCGCACACGGTCCCGCCGCTAGCGTCCCTCGCGCCAGGCTCCTTCCATGGCCACGCCTCGCCGTCCGAGTTGCTGCTCCCGTCAGCCCTGCCAGCGCGCCTCCTCGCCGAGGCCACCTGGTTCATCCTCCACGCCATGGCCAACCCGACCCCAAGCTCCTGCTGCAACCGCTTCTTCCCAGCTCCTCCCCTACTTCTCCGGCTTCGTCCACGACCGGACAGCATCGTCCGGCCCCGCCTCCAACGCCCGCAACTCCGGCCTCTCCTGTAGGACTCTTGCGCGCAACCCTCGTTGGCCTTCAATACCCTCCCGATGCCAAGACCGCAGGTCCATGTCCCCATGGACGCCAAGCTCTCTTTCGGGGACCTCCTCAAGACTAGGAACGCCCTGACCAAGACCGACAAGTACCACTATGCAGATTCGCCAAGTCCGACTACATAGCAAAGACCATGCACGACTACTGTTCCTGTGGATTTTGGCAAGTACCCTACGCACGGATACACCAAGGTCGACTACGCCCGATGATGCGACAAGTACCTCTACCGATGACTCGAACGTCTACGAATCGTGTACCACTACTTCCACTACCGTCGCGAGAACGACTACTTCCACTACGGCACGTGTACCACTACTTCCTTCGTCGAACTCGACCCGCTCCGAAATGCACGCTTCAAAGGTATAACCGCCGAGACGTTGACCCATGGACGAATGTATGTTGTATGAGATGAACCGTATGTTTGCACCATGTCCGAATTGATCCTTGCACGTTCCTCCTTGTTTGCCATGCCATCGACCCGTGGGAACCCGGTAACCGGGATCACCCCGCCATCTTTTGCATGTTCCGCACATCCGCACACTGGCTCTTTTGCACCAATATCTCAATGAGTTATCGGATCATCGGAATGTTGCCATGGCACCATTTTCGTTGTCATTGCCGCGGCACCCCTTCCGTTCCACCACGATGACAAATGCTTCATAACATGCTCATGTCAACATTTTCATAAAATTGCATAAAACTTGCACATGTCATCCGCATCATGATTACAACAATTAAATGCTTAAAATTGTTGTTTTCTTTTAAATTGCTAAATAACATGGGGATTTTCCGGATTTGTTGTTTGTTATATCCGTCCCCATTTAAATTGCCTAAATAGTTAGTTTTATTATGCTTCACCTCTTGCCATGTTTAACAAGATTTAATATTGTTGTGTACATAACCGAGAGTGAACCAAATACTTGATTGTGGTGTTTCTTCAATATGTAACTCGTTGCAAATTGAGCTCCACTTAACTTGTAGTATTGTTTGTTGCACTTTGCCATGCCATGCCTCATTAAACCGGACATGCGTCATACTTGATTGTGCATCATGCCATGATTATGCTTGTGTTTTTACCATGTTGTTTGCTTCTTTCCGGGTTGCTTCTCTCGTAGCTTTGGTTTCGTTCCTGAGTTGTGAGGATTCGTTCGACCACGTCCGCTTGTCTTCTTCACGGGCTCGTTCTTCTTCCTAGCGGGATTTCATGCAAGATGACCGCTACCCTGGATCTCACTACTATCATTGCTTTACTGCGTTACCTATCTTTTGCTCATCAAGCCTCCCAAGTTGCCATGAACCTCTAACCTTTGACACCCTTCCTAGCAAACCATTGTTTGGCTATGTTACCGCTTTTGCTCAGCCCCTCTTATAGCGTTGCTAGTTGCAGGTGAAGTTGAAGATTGCTCCATGGTGGACATGATTATGTTTGGGATATCACAATATCTCTTATTTAATTAATGCATCTATATACTTGGTAAAGGGTGGAAACTCGGCCTTATGCCTGGTGTTTTGTTCCACTCTTCCCGCCCTAGTTTCCGTCATACCGGTGTTATGTTCCCGGATTTTGCGTTCCTTACGCGGTTGGGTGATTTATGGGACCCCCTTGACAGTTCGCTTTGAATAAAACTCCTCCAGCAAGGCCCAACCTTGGTTTTACCGTTTGCCTCACCTAGCCCTTTTTCCCTTGGTTTTCCGGAGCCCGAGGGTCATCTTTATTTTAGCCCCCCAGGCCAATGCTTGTCTAAGTGTTGGTCCAAACCGAGCGATGTCCGGCGCCCCCTGGGCAACCAGGGTGTATGCCAACCCGTCGTCTTGCTCATCCGGTGTGCCCTGAGAACGTGATATGTGCAGCTCCTATCGGGATTTGTCGGCACATCGGGCGGCTTTGCTGGTCTTGTTTTACCATTGTCGAAATGTCTTGTAAACCGGGATTCCGAGTCTGATCGGGTCTTCCTGGGAGAAGGTATATCCTTCGTTGATCGCGAGAGCTTATCATGGGCTAAGTTGGGACACCCCTGCAGGGTATAAACTTTCGAAAGTCGTGCCCACGGTTATGGGCAGATGGGAATTTGTTAATGTCCGGTTGTAGATAACTTGACACCAGATCCGAATTAAAATGCATCAACCGCGTGTGTAGCCGTGATGGTCTCTTCTTGGCGGAGTCCGGTAAGTGAACACGGTTTTTGGGTTATGTTTGACGTAAGTAGGAGTTCAGGATCACTTCTTGAACATTTCTAGCTTCACGACCGTTCCATTTGCTCTCTTCTCGCTCTCATTTGCGTGTGTTAGCCACCATATATGCTTAGTTGCTGCTGCAGCCTCACCACTTTACCCCTTCCTTTCCCTTTAAGCTTTGCTAGTCTTGATACCCATGGTAATGGGATTGCTGAGTCCTCGTGGCTCACAGATTACTACAACAATAGTTGCAGGTATAGGTTATGCGATGATCATGACGCGAGAGTGATGTTTGCTTGTTTTGGAGTTCTTCTTCTTCGGCTTCTTCTTCGATCAGGGGATAGGTTCCAGGTCGGCAGCCTGGGCTAGCAGGGTGGATGTCGTTTGAGTTTCTGTTTGTGTTCCATCTGTAGTCGGATGATGCTCTTATGTATTGTGATGTTGTATTCGTGTGGCATTGTATGCCTCTTGTATGTATCCCCATCTATTATGTAATGTTGATGTAATGATGTCCACCTTGCAAAAGCGTTTCAATATGCGGTTCTATCCTTGGTGGGACCTTCGAGTCTCTTTAGGATAGTATCGCATATTGGGAGTGACAGTATGTCTTGCATGTGCTTATCTATGGTGACAATGGGATATTCACGTGATTAACTTGATGTATGTTTTGGTGATCAACTTGCGGGTTCTGTGACGTTGTGAACTTATGCATAGGGGTTGGCACACGTTTTTGTCTTGACTCTCTGGTAGAAAGTTTGGGGCACTCTATGAAGTTCTTTGTGTTGGTTTGAATAGATGAATCTGAGATTGTGTGATGCATATCGTATAATCATGCCCCCTGATACTTGAGGTGACATTGGAGTATCTAGGTGACATTAGGGTTTTGGCTGATGTGTGTCTTAATGTGTTATTTTACTACGAACTGTAGGGTTGTTTGTGACACTTATAGGAATAGCCCAATGGATTGATCGGAAAGAATAACTTTGAGGTGGTTTCGTACCCTTCAATAATCTCTTCGTTTGTTCTTCACTATTAGTGACTTTTGAGTGACTCTTTGTTGCATGTTAAGGGATTGTTATTTGATCCAATTATGTTATCATTGTTGAGAGAACTTGCACTACTGAAATATGAACCCTAGGCCTTGTTTCGAAGCATTCCAATACCATTTTCACTCACTTTTACTACTTGTTACGTTGCCGTTTTTATATTTTCAGATTACAAAAACCTATATCTACCATCCATATTACACTTGTATCACCATCTCTTCGCTGAACTAGTGCACCTATACAATTTACCATTCTATTGGGTGTGTTGGGGACACAAGAGCTCTTTGTTATTTCGTTGCAGGGTTGTTTGAGAGAGACCATCACTACAAAAAAAATACACTTCCATGATGATACGTGTTTGTCACAGTAGGTCGCGTTTTTTGTCATGCATGTACATCCATGATGATTTTATGACAGAATCAAGATAGTCATACCTGTGCTATCGTAGAAGTGTTCCATGACATTACCAAAATTATCATCACGGAAGTGTCCACTTCCATGACGATAAATCGCGCGTCACAGAAGTTCTTTCGTCAAGGGTGACCGACACGTGGCATCCACCGTAACGGAACGCCGTTAAGCTATCAGGTCCAGTTTTGGATCCGATAACCCGTTAATAGCCCCGACCAATGGGGATTTTCCACGTGTAAAATCATAATTGGCTGGAGGAAACACGTGTCGGCTCATCGTTGGGACAGATGTCATCCACTGATTGGACAAAAGGCGCCTATGATATGTTGACACGTGGCATGGCCGAACAGAGGCCCATTCCTATGAAAAGGCCAGCCCGTTTGACTTGGTCAAAAG
This sequence comes from Triticum dicoccoides, assembly GCF_002162155.2. NCBI lineage: Eukaryota > Viridiplantae > Streptophyta > Magnoliopsida > Poales > Poaceae > Triticum > Triticum dicoccoides. Next base: position 311,556,222 of record NC_041383.1, on the reverse strand, counting down.
GTGGTGGGCCGGCCAACTGAAAGCATGTTAACGGCCTATTCGCATATAGCCCATTTACAGCTCGCTAACCCAGGGCCCGTTACGACCTATCCGAATTAGGCCCAGTAGCGTCATATGGGCCGTCCAATATGATTTGAGCCCATTTTAACTTCCGGACCATGTATGGCCCATGACGTCTTTCATCCCATATGAGGCACTTTGTAACTCTTGGCCCATTAACGGCCCGTGGTGAAACTGGCTCGTAATAAATAGTGTATCACTTTATACCAATTAACAGCCAATTATTCCATTGGGCCGTTTCCAGCCCATGTTATCTTTCGGCCTTCTCAAGGCCCATTTATTCTTGGGCTCATTTCCAGCATTCGGTTACTTACAGCCCGTTACTGTCATTTTCTGCTTGTGGGCCAAATTCAGCCTGTTGTTACAATCGGCCCATTAACACGTTGGGCCGTTTTCATAGCGTCATCAAATACGGCCTATTAACGACGGCCCGTTATGGTCGTCCCATGAATGGACGATTCCAACTCTAGCTCATTTACGGCCATAATGCGGTCTGTTATTGGCCCATGTTTGGCCAATCGATCATACGGCCCATATAAGGCCCATTGATGCTACGGCCCGTAGAAGGCCCATTGTTTCTATGGCCATAGAAGGCCCATTGTTTCTACGGCCCGTAGAAGGCCCATTGTTTCTACGGCTGGTAGGAGGCCCAGTGTCACTACAGTAAATACGTAGCCCATGGTTATTGTGGCCTAGTTTTAAAAAACAGGTTACTGCGGCCACTAGCAAACCGCAGAAAAAGAACTGCACTGACTACAAGCAAACAAATAAACAAGACAACAAGGAAATAAATAAGCAAGCAACTAACGCTAGGCTATCACGGCTATTACACATATTACATCCACTGGGCATCAAAGTTCGCCACCAGTGCAAATTTAGGGAACAAAGCCGCATATCATATACACTGGTTGTCAAAGTTGGCGACCAGCGCAAATAAACGCGGAAGCAAAACAAATCTAGAACTGAAACCACTTCAGAAGATCTCAAGAAACAATATCCTGGGTAACCATAATGCTGGCAAGATGGTTAGTGAGCTTATTAACACTCTCTTGTTTGGCACTTAAATCCTCCAGCGCTTGCTATTCCACCAGGAAGTATGCATCTGAATTCTGTAGAGACTTCCTCAGTCCTTCAGCTTCCTATCGCAACACATATGATTGATGTCTTTCAACTTGAAGTTGAGACTCAAGAAGACGAGCTGATTCAGGCAGCGAGTTCGAAGAGCTTGTGCTAGTAGTAGTGGCCCGTAACTCGAACACTACATCAAGACATGATTTTTGGGTTCTCTCACTGTCGTCAAGATAGTTTTTATCAGCTTTCATGGATACCAACAGGGATGTCTCACTATCTTGAACCTTATCTGCATTACTTCCTTTACCATTGCATAACGCGGTACCGTTCTCCAATATTTTGTCCGCATTCTAATAGAGAAACAAGCAGACACATCACATGTTTACCATGTTGTATATGAAACTCACTTTGGTAAATGAGTCCAGTAGTAAAGTGGACAGGATAACAGCATGAAACAAACATATATTGATGTACCATGGTCACTTTATGGTCTATATATGTCATTCTAGTTTTTGTTGCGAAATCAAGATAGAGACACAGTTCAAATAATATTTGTTCAAGACAAAGCGGAATAGACAGAATATAAGTGTGGGAAACTATAGAGCAATAACAACACTTGTAATGTGCATGACATGAGAACATAACAGTTTATTCAATTGAAACTGAAATCAACATAGAGCAGGTTAGAACAGCAAACCAGTTAAAGAAACAGGTTTAACACATACCTGTTGCGCCATTGGAGTTTCAATTCCATCCTTCAAATTTGAAAATAGTTGGTATGAGTAAATACAGTAATGCAAGAGCAATGGGGTATGAACCATAGCTATAGAACCTGACCTGAGAACAAATCTTCTTCTCCTTTAAGCATTGAGTTCAGATTCAGAGTGGTGGTCCTCGTGCTTTGGGCACTACAGTTCCCTTACTAATTGCTCGTGTTTGGGTGCTCTGTGGTGGAAATGGTGCTATGTCAACGGGAACTGGGTTACTATCTGCCGAGGTTGGGGTTAGAAGGGGTGTAGCTGGTTCTCTGTCCAACTGGGTAGGGTACAATCTACGAGAGTCTGGGTTATGTGTGGTGGATCTGGTCCTTGGGCAAGTACAACCGTGGTTCTATCTGCATCAACTAGTAGCACTATCTTTTCTGAAGACCGTGTTGTTACTCCCTTAGATACTGCCATCACACTCTCCAATTCAAATGGCTGATAAACAAGAAAAGTAATTGAAAGTATGGACATTGTATGATAGACAGGTGCAATGGATAGTGGGGAATAAAAGAGGGCATGAAATAATGCACATTTATGTTGTCTAACCAAACAGGATAGCATGAGACAATTTCACATATATGATGGCTAACTAAACAGGATAGCATGACACAATTTCACATTATGATGGCTAACTAAAAAAGATGGAAAGACATAGTTCAAAAATGTTGACTATGTAAACAGGATGACATGATATAACTATATAATGTGTTTATTAAATAGGTTGGCATGCCATAATTCACATACATTCACGGATAGAATGCCATAATTCAAAATATGATGACTGTAAACACAAAACATGATGAGATGATATAACTCTATGATGTCTTTATTAAATGGGTTGCCATGCCATAATTCAGATAGATGATGTGTATGTACTATGTAAACATGATGGCATGATATAATTCAAATATATGATTTATATAGTAAGCAAGTAAGCAGATGGCAATCCATATATGATGTAAAAACTAAGCAATGCAAGACACCATGCATGACATGGGTAATATAACCCTGCCAAGTTTGAGCATAGACCTCAGGGGGAAATAGGACTGGTCATCAGTCTCTGAATCCTCCTTTGAGGAGCTCTCTGTAACCAGCAAGATGTCTGCTTCAGCAGGTAGCATTGTCTGCTCTGAATACCTTGTTTTCACTCCAGATACTTCCATCACCACTTCAAATGGATGATGCACAGGAAGAGTAGTTGAATATACAAATGTTGTCAACAAATGGAACACGTAATACAAAAAAAGATAGCATGATATAATTCACATACATGATGATTGGCTAAACAGCATGGCATTGCATAATTCACATATATAATGCCTTTGCAACAAGATAGCATTGAACAATTCACATATACAATGTCTTGCAACAAGATGGCAATGCATAATTCACATATATGGTAATTAGACACTGAATAGGTGGCATTCACACAAATCATATCTAAACTAATCAAATGAAATAGCAATGCGAGACACCATACGCACGATATGAGCAACATAACCCTGCCAAGTTAGAGCATACACCTCAGGGGGAGATAGGACTGGTCATCTGTCTCTGAATCCTCCTCTGAGGAGCTATCCATAACCAGCGAGATATGCGCTTCGTCAGATAGCATAGTCTGCTCTGAAGACCTTGTTTTCACTCCAGAATTTGCCATCACCGTGTCAATTGGATGATGCACACGAAGAGCAGCTGAATGTACTAACTTTGTTTACAAATGTAATATGTAACAAAAAAAGGATGGCCTGATATAATTTACATATAAGATGACTGGCTAAGCACGATGGCATTGCAAAATTTACATACATGATGCCTGGCTAAACAAGATGGCGTTGCATAATTCACATAAACGATGAATAAACTAAACAGATGGCATTCACACAAAGGATGTCTAAACTAAGCAGATGACATATTTGATGTATAAAGTAAGCAATGCAAGGCACCATATGCATGATATAACCAACATCAGCATGCCAAGTTAGAGCGAAGACCTCAGGGGGTAAATAGGAGTTGTCTTCTCCTTCTGAATCCCCCTCAGGATAAATATCTTCCTCTCGATTACAATCCGAAATGCATGGAGGGGGGCTGCCTTTGCGCCTACCATGGAGAGACGTCTGCATGAAGTTTTATTGCCACACAAGGCTCGTCTCTTTTGCTCTACATGTTCAGTTCCATTATTTACAATAATTGTCATGCATATGAATAAAACATCGTGAGATTATGTAAGGAGTGCATGCAGAAATCTAGAGTGATGGTAGCAACCTGTGGATAGACCCAAAACCAATAATAGCAGGCAGATAATGGCTTCAGTTAAGTAATACAGATAATGGCTTCTTTACTGTTTGTTTCCCACCCAACAAGAAACTCATAGTAGACACCAGATATTAACCAGATAGTAGATAGATACTATTGATTTCGGCCGCGATATGTACCCCACAAGCATTTAAAAACTCAAGTTTGACCATTATTTGGAGCTGACTTGGAGTATAATCGGTGAACAGGACGATAAAATAGCATGTAATATTGAGCGATGCATAATGTAAACAGACACTAAAGAGTGCGACCTCTCTTGCGGACCCGTGTAGTCCTCGAGGTCATCTGCACGGTTGATGATGGTAATGCAGTTTTCATGGCTGCCGGTGGCGGGGAAGAAGATCTAAGGCGGCGAAAGATAGTCTGGAGGCCAGATCCCTGCTGTGCTGGACCCTTCTGTCATTGGAGCAGCTGAGCTGGGGTGGACGACGACGCAGCAAGAGTGGGACAAACCACGCAAGGTTTTCTTTGACAACTATCTATAAGAGAAGTAATTCTGTAAGGGCTCGTTTGAATTGGAGGATTCCAACAATGCAGGGATAGGAAATAGACATGAATAGGATAGGAATGCATGTGCAAAACAGAGAATTTAAAAAGACAAGATTTCTGCCAATCTGGGTGTTTGATTCACAACAATTGGAAGATCACAGCATGAAAAGAAGCATGGTGAGATTAAGTCAAACCATAAGAAAATGTACGATTATAATGCTATTATGCCACTATCTCTTAGTCTTGTGCTTCATGAATAGGAATTTGAAAAGGAGGACAAGTGAAAATTAAAATTCCTACGTTTTTTCTTTCGAGGAGACACTAAAGGAACAAATCCTACAGTTTTCCTTTGCTCCATTCCTTTGAACCAAATTCATGAATAATAGTACCATAGGAAACTTTCCAATTCCTATGTTCTTCATTCACTTTTCCTTTCAAGCACTGGCGATTCTAGTAGGTAGGCTTGAGCAAGGAAAAGCCTACACTAAAAAAATGTTTTTGTGCTACTTGTATTACTTTGGACCCAGGCCACTGCCCTACTAGCTCAACTCCCAGGGCCATCGACAAATGCACAGCTCAAAAGCGCAGAGATAAATAACGATGGCGTTCAAGATAGTCCATCACGGATAGCTAAGTTGCCTGGTACCTCCCTGCTTGTCATATAGTAGGATAAAATAATCGTATTTCCCGTTACTACGTGTGCTTAGTGGACAATATATATAACATGTAGAGTAAAAAAGAGATGCAACAAGTGTACAACCTCTTTGGCGAAGCCATGTCGATCTCAGCGTGATTGGGTTGGCCGGTGAGGATGCTCTAGCTGACTTGGCTGTCGGAGGAGGGGAAGAAGATCTTAGGCGTCTAGAGATGGAGCCCAAGGTACTGCTCCGCTGTGATGGAGGGTTTCGTCGTTGGAGCAGCTCCAGTGAGTTGTACCACGCCGAGGCGGAAGCAGGAAAAGAGGGACAATGTTAACCTCAGTGGAATTCTAATAGTATCTCCAATACATGATGTAAAATACATAACCACAAAGTGCTAGATGTAAAATACATCAGCCGCTCATCTCTGAACTTAACTGTTGAAACTAAATTTAACTGTCGAAACTGAACTTAACTCTCGAAACTGAATTTGGCTGTCGAAACTGAATTTTACTGTCGAAACTGAACGCGTTAGCAAGGTGAGGCTACACGTTAGTCGACTGACTTTTTCATCTCTGGTCGGTCGATTTTGCGGCCGTTGGATATGAAATTAAGGGCCTGCAGTAAATATTCAACCTCCACCCCCTAAGGCGGCAGCCACCACCGGCCAAACAGCAGCCCCCCGCTGCCCACGGCCGGTGGTGCGCCGCCCCGCCCGCCCCAAAAACACTCCCCACCGCCGGTCCACCGCCGCCCCGGCCATCCCTCTAGGCCCCCTGTGCCGAGCATTTTTTCCGGTGATCCCCACGCCACCGCCCCACCATCGCCCCCACCCTGAACCCTAAGATAGATAGTGGGGTACCTCTCCGGCGAGCCCCCTCCTCATCGTGGCTGGTTCTTCCTTCACCCCGGTGAGCCCCCCACCCCGTCGATTGACCCAAAAGTCGATTCAGTCGACTGAAGTGTAGCTAAATCGGAGTAGCATCGCAAGCAAGAGCAAGAGCGAGAGCAGCAGCGCGAGGCCAATCCACCACCCTTCGGCTCAGCACCAAGCAGTATGGCAAGGCGCCGTACTCTCGCGCCAATCTACCACCCTTGGTAAATTTTCTTTCTTCCTTTTTTGCCCAATTTTGTTTTCTGGCCGACTCTTAACTAGTTGGCTTGTCTTCAATCAGAATCCTCGCCTTCATCATTCGGCTGGGACTGCGGGGCCGGAGCGCGAGTTTGCCCCCGACCGCGAGGCGGACGACTCCGAGGATGCCGACTTGGGGGCGGCCGCCCTGGACGCCGACGCCGTGGGGGGCGGCAGCGAGACAGGCGGCTCCGTCTTCACCGCCGGCTTCGACGACTGGCCCGATGATGACGAGGCCGACCCCATTCCGCGCCGCCAGCCGGCAACCGACCCCCAAGGCACCAGCCCATCTGGCGGGCCGACCGCGCGAGGCAGCGCACAGAAGCACCGAGCGGCGCCGGCTCTCATCGGAGGCCGGCCAAAGAAGCCTAAGGGATCTGCGGTGGCGACCAAGCGGGACGAGGCGGCCGCTAAGGCGGCCCGCTTCCGCAAAGTGGTGAAGCAGCCGCAGGCGGTCTCGGCGTAAGTCTTGGCCCTTACGTACTTTTTCTTTCTTTCTTTAGTCGATGTTCTTCTAAGTCCTTTCTCCGTTTTGCCAACCAGGGCCCCGCTCTCTCTTGAGCGGACTACCGCCACCTCCATAGTCGGCGGAGCGGGAGGATCTGTGGGCTCCCGCCGCATAGACCCCCGCGCCAACCTTCAGGCGGCGATGGAGCGTAACGCGCGAGAGGCGCGGGAGGAGCGGGAGGTGGAGGAGCGAAGGGCAGTCGCCGCCAAGTCGGCTCAGGAGACGACGGTGGAGTCGGCCGAGGCGCACTCCGACGCTGCAGCCAGGGCTCGGGCGGAAGCCGAGGCCGCAGAGAGGGCGGCGGAGGCCCTGCGTGGCCAGCCTCTGCAACTTGTCATCCCCCTCCGCTCCGTGCTCCCGGGCGTCCCGGTGCCCCCGACGGAGGAAATCGGCCGTGACCCGCCGGCGATGGAAAGGGAGGGAAGCGACGTAGTCGTCCCGGAGGGAGAAGTGGTGCCGCCTCCATCGGCCGGGACTGGCCAAGGCGGCCAGGCCAAGGTGCCGCTTGAGCAGCCGGTGGGAGGAGAACCGATTGCAATGGCGGATCTTGTAGTCCTGTCGCCGACTCGCCGGCGTGCGGGAAGGGCGGCTTCAGAGCCGGATCCGCAGAGGGCAGCCGGCTCTAGCTCATTGTCGCATGATCTGGAGTCGGCCACAACCAGCTCGCCGGGGTGGACGCCGGGCGGTGGGACGGCCGCGCTGAATCTGGCGGCGCAAGATGTTCGTAGCCGGCTTCAGGCTCAAGCCACCGCGCTGTAGCAATGTACCCGAGAGTTTCTTGCGACCCGGGCGGTCGTTCGGGTGAGTTTTCTTGCTCATGATTTTTTTCCATGGGGGCGCGTCAGCGCTCCCACTTGGTGTAGTCCCCGAGTTCCGAGCCGGTTGCCGAGCAGGCGACTTGGAACTTCTTCGAAGACTTTGCCTTACTGATTTGCTTTCGCCTTGGCAGGATTATCACAACCTCCACGCCGCTACCGTCAACTCCCAGGTCCGGGAGGCAAATCAAAGGACCGCCGATCTGACGGAGAGCCGGCGTGAGTGTCTTTGTCTCTTTATCTCATGTGGGGGCGCGTCAGCGCACCCATTGGGTGTAGTCCCCGAGATTTGGGCCGACTGCTGAGCAGTCGGGTTGGATCTTTCTTGCCGACTTCTTTCTTAACTTCTTCTTTCCATGTTGGCAGGAGCCAATGCCGACTTGAGGCAACAGCTGGGTGTGGCCCAGACCGCCCTTCGCACCAGGGAGGGCGAGCTCAGTGCCCTGGCTCTAGAGCGTGACCGCCTGGCCAAGAGGCTGGCCGACCAGGAGGAAAGCCACAGGGCATCCCTGAAGGCGGCGCAGGACAGTGAGGCCGCCCTCAAAGCCGAATACGAGACCGAGGCGGCGAGCTGGGCCGAGGCAAGGCAAGCTCTGAGCGAAGGCTACGGCCGAGTCGAGGACTTGGTTGACGGTAGGCCGCCTTTTGTTCACCTTTGCTTGTTCCTTGTAGGTCAGTTTGTCTCCTGACTTGCTCTATTTCATTCTTCTTTGTGAAGAGTACTTTCTTGGCTATTCTATCGCTGCCAACCAAGCCATCGAAGCTCATCATGAGGCCCGGTGGCAGGCTGGGGTTGAGATCGCACCAGGTGCCAACCGGTCGCTTGAGGAGCAGCTTTTGGCGATCCAGGCCCACCTTCAGCCGGCGTACCGCATGCTCTGCCGGCTTCAGCGTGCCGGAGCACAGGTGCTGGCCGCCCTCTGGCCTGGCGAAGTAATTCCTTGCACCCCCAGCCGTACCGCCGACTGGCTGGAGGTAGTCGTCGGCCGCCTTGAGGCCTGGAAGGTTTCAGCAGCTCGATCCGGCGCTAGAGTTTGTCCGGGCTTGGTACCCTGGGCTGAACCTAGACCAACTGCGCACCTAGCGGCAGGAGGCTGACGAGGAGCTGGAGGCTGTGCGGCCGGCTATCATCCAGCGCGCCTCGGTGATTGATGACTTCACCGGCACCAGCGCTTTTGCTCCTGAGGTGAACGAGGAGGGCGTTGCACAGCCGGAGGAATGGTTCAGGCTGAACTCGGCCGATGGTGTAGACTCAGCGGAGGAGATTGACTCAAGCGACATGGGCGAAGAGGAGGAGGAGGAAGACGGCGAAGGCGCTGTGCCGGATGTTGGAGCAGCCGGCCAGCCACAACCTGACCGTGCCTCCAGCAATGAGGCGCACGCGAATGCCTCGCCCGCTGCCGGTGATGACCAGGCTGAGACTCGCCAGCCGGCCACTCCTCCAGCCGACACCGTCGTCTCAACCAATCTTCCTGACGCTCCGGGCGCTCCCTTGGCTTGATACACTGTTTTTATTTTCCTGCTCGACACTCTTTGAACAGATTTGTTATCTTTGCGCAATTCCACCCACTGGGGGTGTATTCAAACTTCGCTGAATGCCTGCCTCTCAAAGGCCTTTTGTGTAAATATTATTATGCATGAACTTGGCTTCCATTCCTACTTGCTTTTTATCTCTCAGCTTTTTTCCTTTCCCGCCTTCCTTTGGGTGCCGCCTTCCAAGCCGGACAGCTGCTCTGCAGTCTGTGGCCAGGTAAGGAGTTCAGCCGTCTGGGAAGGCAAGTACTCAAGCTCTCTTAGATTGTAGCAGAGTAGGATAGGAAGCCGGCCAGCCGGCTGCTTTAACAACCGGTTGGCGAGGGGGAAGCCGGCTTGTGTTATGTAAGTTCGTTAGTCCTTAGCCGTTTTTCATGTGGGCATCCTTTCTGCCTTCAACTCTCGCTAGTCGGCAGTCGATTCTTTGAGCTATGCCTTTCGCAAGAGAGGGCTTGGTGTCGGCACATTACTTATCTGACTGCAGGTAGAACTTAGACATAACTCAAGGCGGCAAGTCCCCGGGCCGACTAGTCGGACCCGGTGCCGGACGGAGAAAATAAATGTGGTGTAACCATGGGTATGATACCTGGCATACATAGATAAAATAGGGTAGTCCCTGAGAACTCCTC
>NC_041383.1:311514653-311546023 GCF_002162155.2 Triticum dicoccoides | reverse complement strand
GGGGGCGTTGTCTGATACTTAATACAAAAGGTAGCATGATACATACTACATTTCAGCTGTAAAATCTTCGAAGAAGATTAACATTCCATGGGCGTTCCGACTCTTTGCCGGAGTCGTCTCTCTTGCGTGCCTTTAGCTTCTGCGTGTTGATTAAATAATAGGAGTCGTTTCCCAGAGCCCGACTGATGACGAAGGGGCCTTCCCAAGGTGCTGAGAGCTTGTGCTGGCCGGCTGTTCGCTATATCAGCCGGAGCACAAGGTCTCCCTCTGGGAAGGATCTTGGCTTCACCCTCCGGCTGTGGTAACGGCGCGGACCTTGCTGGTAGATGGCGGACCAGCTGAGGTCTAATAGCCGGCTTTCTTCCAGCAAGTCGACGCCGTCTTCTCTTGCTTCTTTAGCCTCCGCCTCCGTATACATGGTGACCCGAGGTGAGTCGAATTCGATGTCAGATGGGATGACAGCCTCGGCACCATATACAAGGAAGAAAGGGGTGAAGACGGTTGACTTGTTTGGGGTAGTGCGCAGACTCTAGAGGACAGCCGGTAGCTCATCGAGCCTGCAGCCGGCCGAACGCTCCAGTGGCACGACCAATCGGGGCTTGATGCTGGAGAGGATGAGGCCGTTTGCTCGCTCGACTTGGACGTTTGACTGCGGGTGGGCAACGGACGCTAAGTCCAGTCGGATGCCCTGTGTCGCGCAGAAACGTGCCAGTGCTCCCTTGGCAAAATTTGTGTCGTTGTCAGTGATGATGTTGTGTGGCACGCCATACCGAGTTGTAATATCCGCAATGAATGTTACGGCAGTCGGCCCATTCAGTTTCTTGATCGGCTTATCTTCAATCCACTTGGTGAATTTGTCCACGGCGACAAGCAGATGTGTCATGCCGCCACGTGCCGTCTTGATTGGGCCGACCATGTCCAGCCCCCAGACGGCAAAGGGCCAAGTGATGGAGATGGTCTTATGTGCCAAAGCCGGCAGGTGTTGCTTGAAGCCGAAGACTTGGCACCCTTTGCAGTGTTTGACTAGTTCCTTGGCATCCTCCAAAGCAGTCGGCCAGAAGAATCCATGGCGGAAAGACTTGGCGACGAGCGCCCTGGAGGCGGGATGGTGGCCGCATTCGCCTTGGTGGATGTCTTGGAGGATTGCTATGCCTTTCTCTGGCTCGACGCAGCGCTGGAAGACTCCAGTAGCACTGCGCCTGACTAGATCTTGGTTCAATATTGTGTAAGCTCCGACTCGGTGTTGGACTTGTCTTGCTGAGATCTCGTTAGTCGACAGCTCTCCATTTACCAGGAAACGGAGGATGGGCTAGGCCCATGATGGAGCTGTGATTTCTTTGACTGCCAAAACGGCTACTGCAACCAGGGTGGGCGGGCTGGGTTGTGAGGAGTTGGAGTCGGCCTCCGCCTGCTATGTTGCTGCAGTCCCCGGGCTGGGTTCGACTATGGCAGTCCCCGGGCCGGGTTTGACTATGGCAGTCCCCGAGCCGGCTGCCGAAGTACCCGGGCCGCCTGCCTGGTCCCCGAAGTCTGATCCGACTACGTCGGGGTCAGGCGACATGAAGATGGAACTGGATTCTAGAGACAGCTTGACAGATGGCTTGAGGAGGCATTGGCGGGCGATGCCGGTTGGTATAGCTTGCCGAGTGGAGCCTATTCGTGCCAGGGCATCTGCTTGCTCATTATCGGCCCGCGGCACGTGAAGTAACTCGCACCCCTCGAAATATCCGCTGAGCTGTTGGACAAGGAAGCGGTATCTTGCCATGTTCGCGTCCTTGGCATCCCAGTCGCCGGATGATTGCTGAACCACTAAATCCGAGTCGCCATAACACAGGATCTGGCGGATGCCGAGTTCCTTGGCTAGCCGGAGCCCATGTATGAGCGCCTCATACTCGGCCACATTGTTGGAGGAGGCAAAGTGGACTTGCAGTGTGTATCTAAACTTGTCGCCCTTGGGAGAGGTGAGGACGATGCCGGCTCCCAAGCCGGTGCGCATCTTGGATCCGTCAAAGTGCATCTGCCAATGAGTGGAGTCGGGGACCGGTGGCAGGTACTGGGTCTCGGCCCAGTCGATGAGGAAGTCGGCCAATGCTTGGGACTTGTTGGCGGTGCGGGGCTGATAGTACATCGTGTATGGAGCCAGCGCGATGGCCCATTTCGCCACTCGGACGGAGGCATCCCGGCTGCCTATGATCTCGGCAAGCGGGGCAGTGCATACGACCGTGATGGGATGTTCTTGAAAGTAGGGCTTGAGTTTCTTGGAGGCGAAGTGCACACCATAGCACATTTTCTGATAGTGTGGGTAGTTCTGTTTTGAGGCCGACAGTACTTCTCTCAAATAGTATACCGGCCTCTGGACTAGCTGAGCTTGGCCTTCTTCGGGATGCTGGACTACGATGACCGTGCTGACCACCCGGCTGGTAGCGGCAATGTAGAGGATCATGGGCTCCTTCTCAGTTGGGGCCGCCAAGACAGGTGGTGTGGACAACATCTTCTTCAGCTCATGGAAATCTTGGTCGGCCTAGTCATTCCACTCAAAGTGAGTGGACTTCTTCATGAGTCAATAGAGGGGGAGAGCTTTCTCTCCGAGTCAGCTCATGAAGCGGTTCAAAGACGCCAGGCATCCGGTGAACTTTTGGACGTCTCGCAGCTTGGTAGGGACCTTCATTCTCTCTATATCCTTGATCTTCACTGGGTTGCACTCGATGCCGCGTTCGGAGACCAGAAAGCCCAGACTCTGGCCGACTGGTACCCTTAACACGCATTTCTCCGGGTTGAGCTTGATCTGAAACCGGCGCAGATTCTCAAAGGTCTCCTTGAGGTCTTCCAGCACGGTGCCGCGCTTCTCCGTCTTCACCACGACATCGTCTACGTAGATGTGGGCATTTCTGCCGAGTTGCTTGAGGAGGCATTTCTGCATGCAACGCTGAAAAGTGGCACCATCATTTCTCAAGCCGAATGTCATAGTCAGGTAGCAGAAAGCTCCGAACGGGGTGATGAAGGCGGTCTTCAAGCGATCAACCGGGTTAAACTTTATCTGGTGGTGCCCTGAATAAGCATCCAAGAAACTCAACAACTCGCATCCTGCTGTGGAGTCTATTACTTTGTCAATCCTTGGCAGGGCGAACGGATCTTTAGGGCAAGCTTTGTTGAGGCTGGTGTAGTCAATGCACATGTGCCACTGCTTGTTCTTTTTCAACACGAGGACCGGGTTGGCAAGCCATTCTGGAAAGAACACTTCCATAATGAAGCCGGCTACTAGACGCCGGGCTATTTCTTCTCCGACTACTCTTCTCTTCTCTTCCGACAGGCGGCGCAAGGGCCGCCTGACCGGCTTTGCGTCAGATCGGACGTGTAGTTTGCGCTCGGCGAAATCCATCGGGATGCCCGGCATGTCTTTGGGGGACCATGCAAAGACGTCCCGATTCTCATGGAGGAAATCGACGAGCTTGCCTTCCTATTTGCTGTCAAGGCCTGTGCCTATGACAGCGTGCCTCTTCGGGTGCTCCGGGTCCAGAGGTATCTTCTTTGTCTCCTTGGCCGGCTGGAAAGAACCATGAGCTTCACATTCTTTGGGGTCAGGGGACAAAGCCGGCTTCTTACCAGCAAAGGTTACAATTCGATCCAGCATCTTCTTCTCTTCGGCGATCACGAGGGACTCGGCCAGCCGGCTGCTGGCTGCTGCACAGTCAGAGGACTTCTTATAGTCTCCGGCTATGGTGATAATGCCCTTGGAACTCGGCATCTTCATCTTGAGGTAGGCGTAATGGGGCACAGCCATAAACTTGCCCAACGCTGGTCGGCCAAACAATGCGTGGTACGGGCTCTCCAAATCCACTACCTCAAACCATATTGCCTCTCGGCGGAAATGATCCTTGTCCCCAAAGAGGACATCCATCTTGATCTTGCCGATTGGTGAGCAGGACAGGCCGGGTACGATGCCGTGGAACACAGTCCGGCTTGGCATGAGTTGCTTCGGCTTGATGTTGAGCTTCTCCATTGTATCTCCGTACAGTATGTTGATACTGCTCCCGCCGTCTATCAGCACGCGGGAGAATCGGGCGGCATGCCTCTCTGTCGCCAGGGTGGCATCCAGAACCAGGGCATAGGAGCCAGGAGACGGCATCACCTCTGGGTGGTTGTCCTGGCTCTAGCTGATGGGCTTCTCTGACCAATGCATGAACTCAGGGTTACTGGAGGCGACCGCGTTGACTTCTTGCTATTGTCGGCGCCGGCTGCGCCGATCTTCTGTCTGGCTGGTGAACACGACATAGGCGGCCTATTCGTCGGGGAACTCGTCTTGGATGGCTCCGACTGCAGGCCGAGCGGCCGGCTGCTGCGGGGCAGGAGGCGGCTGGCTTGCAGGCGGAGGCGGCAACAACCCTTCGCCCTTGGAGATTCGGGTGAGCCAATGACACTTCCGTGTTGTATGGTTGGACGGCTTCACGTCGCTGTGGAACTTGAAGGGGGTGTCGAGGGTTTTCTCATAGGAGAAAGCCGACTGCCAAGCCGGCCTGCCGCCCTTTTGCTTCTTCGGAGCCGGCCGTCCCTCAGGTTGCTCTTCCTCGATCGTGGCCACCTAACGACTGGTGGAAGGCGGCATAGGGGCCTTGCGCTTGTGGTCGTTTTGATACAGGCGCCAGCTTGATTCTCCAGCCGGCGTCTTGGGAGCCGGCGTCAGCACCTTTCCGGAGGCGTCTACCCGGAGCTCTGTCTTCATTGAGGAGTCGGCCGTGGCATACTTGTCCGCGATGATCAGTAGCTCATCAAGGGTTGCCGGCTCGTCGCAGAGGAGTCGGTGCTTGAGGAGACTGCCCTCGCGGCACCCAGCGGTGAAGTACTCTATGGCCTGGACCTCGTGCACCCCTTCGCAGGAGTTGTGGAGCTCGGCCCAACGCGTGAGGTAGTCGCGGGTTGATTCGCTGGGCCCTTGTACGCACAAGGAGAGCTTTCGGTGCTTGGGAGCCCGCTTGTAGGTGCTGGTGAAGTTGCGTGTGAAGGCTTCGGTGAAGTCCAGCCAGCTGTTGATGCTGTAAGGCTTGAGGCTGTTGAGCCAGGTGCATGTCGTGCCTTCGAGCATCAGGGGGACATATTTCACGGCGACGCGTCGATTGCCATTCGCTATGCGAACGGCGGTGGAGTAGTCGATCAACTAGTCTTCTGGCTTCATGGAGCCGTTGTACTTGGGCGTGTCTCTTGGGAGCGAGAACCCTTTGGGAAAGGGCTCGTCGCGGATGCGGGGGCCGAAACAAGGCGGGCCGACATCATCTTCTTCTTCCAGGGCTAGGGATCGTGCTAGGCGGTCGATCCGATGGTGGGCGTCATTCTCGCCGACTCCTTCGCGGTGACCAAGTCGGCCGCTGAGAGTCGAATGCTCCACAGGCGGCGGGGTGGGATATCTTTCCCCGCGAGGCGGAGGAGGAAGCAGGTCACCCCGTCGTTCCACCCCTCGGGGGCGGCCTTCAGCGTCGCGCTCGATGGTAATGCGGGTCCGGCTGCGGCTAGAGGCCGGCCCTTTCTCTTGTCTGGTTCGGGCGCCACCCGCAGTCGGCGTACGCGACGTCGCGCCGTGCTCTCGGCGAGGGGGCTTCCAGCTCGGACGTCGGCTTCATGCCGGGTTGCGGCCGCATCGATCAACTGGTGGATGCGTCTGGTCATGTAGGTGAGCTCGTCGGCCCCCAGTCCATTTAGCTCATCAACGATCGACTGGGCGGCGCGCAGATTCTCGAGGGGCGTGGCGTAGACTAGGTGGTCCGCTCCCAGCATGCTGGCGATGGCCGCGCCCCGTTTCTTGATGACGCCGACTCAGCTTGTCCCTTATGGAGGCGGTGTGCCGAAGGCGGCGCGGTCGACTTCGCGCTGGTGGGCTTCCGTGAGGCATCTCATGGTGGCTATCTTCTGGCCCTCCGCAAGGAGGGCAAGTCGGCGTGCCTCCAGCGCCTCAGCGTCAGTGTCCGCTGGGATTTGGGCGGACAGATCGTGCAATGCGGCCTGCAGGGCGTCGCGGGCGTTCTCGTCGGATGCGACGCCGTGGCTGATGACAAGCACTTCAGTGACGGTGATGCCGCCACTGTCGGCTCAAGGAAGATGGTCGTCCAAGATGATCACGTCGGAGGGGAAGGCGTCGAGTGACGCCGTGTCGGAATCGACAAGCATCGGGTCGGTGGAGCCGACCGACTCCAAGTCCGCGGTAGGCTCGCCGGAGACGTGGAGTTGGTCGAGGAGGCTGACGAGGCGGCTCTCGGAGCAGCATGTGCCCGCGTCGGATGCAGGCTCGTCGGAGATGCGAGCCTCGCCAAGAAGATCAGCGAGGCAGCTTGCTACGCAGGCGTCGTCGATGCTTTGCAGCGCGTCGGTGCAAGCGCCATCGGGCGTGCCGGGCTGACTATGCTTGCTGGGGAGGAAGAGGGTTCCCGTCCAGAGCAGGTCTCCGGACGACGGTGCACCTGGCCCGATGGTGGGCGCCAAATGTCGGGTGGTAGGTACGACATATGCCAATAGATGGCTTATCATTGTGGGAGCCAGTAAGTCATCGCCGGTGCCTGGAAACGGGATGAGGCGAAGACATGCACGCCGGCGAATCTTACCCAGCTTCGGGGCTCTTCGTGGAGATAACACCCCTACTGCTGCTCTGCGGGGTCTCCGCATGATCACTAGATGAATAAGTTGCTACAAGCTGCTCCTAGAGTTGTTCGGTGAGAGGAAGAAGAAGGGCATGGCTAGCTCCTCTCTTCCCCCTACGTGGTGGCTAAAACTATCAGAGTCCAACCCTTTGCGTGGGTGTCCCGGGGGGATTATATAGGCCTACCCCCAAGGGAACAATGGTAATCCGGCCTGGGCGTGGGCCCAGGCTGTCAGTGTCTATGTCTGCCGGCTTCTGGGGCCCGCCGACTGGTGGGCCCCGCCGGCTACCGGCCCCACCGCTTGGAGGGTCTTGTCGGGGGCTGGTTACTGTCGCCTCACCTCTGATGACGAGGGCTTTGTCGAGGTAAGCATGCGTACAGTGCCACCGCCTTGCGGGTGCTCACTATAGCCTTACCTCATCTTGTCTGCTAGGTGGTGCACGCGCCCCGGGGAGGGGAGCAAGCCGGCTGCAGGAAGCCGGCCTGGCCCTAGGCCGGCTAGGGGAGGCCAGGCCGACTTCGGATGTCTCTCTGACTGAAGGGGCCCGCCGCTTCTGGGCCGTACCTGCGGCCCGTCGTGGATGGCATCATGGTTCGCATGGCAACAGTGCCTCGCCGTACAGGGGATGTCCGCCCTGTAAGGTGTACTGTAGCCATGCTTGTTCTGAGATTCGGGAGTGGCAGGGTCCACTGTAGCCATGCCCCATCTCGTCATTGTAATGGTAGGTTGACTTTTAGGGTACTACCCATGGCCATCTGTCATGGGCCTGCTTTCTTGGAGTCGGCCCTTCATGGGCCGGCTTTCTTGGAGCCGGTCCTTCATGGGACGACTTTCATGGAGTCGGCCCTTCATGGGCCGGCTATCTTGGAGTCGGCCCTGTTGTGGCATCCCCCGAAGATTTTTTACGGCCGGGCCGCCTTCCGCTAGTCGGCCTAGGCGATAGCCGGCCAGAAGAAGGTGGGCCCGTGTCTTGGGTGCCTCGAGGTTCCGTCGGCCCATTGTTTTGTTTTTCTGAGGGCCAAAGGGAGCCGACTAGGCTACCCGTGGTCATTTACTCCGACAGGGGGAAAGTAGTGGCAAAAGTTGTATAACATGAATCTAGGACGTGGTTCAAAGAGGAAAAGAAGGGGGAAAGTAGTGGGGAAAGTTGTATGGCATGAATCTAGGACGTGGTTCAAAGAGGAAAGGAACTGGGGAAAGTAGTGGGGAAAGTTGTATAGCATGAATCTAGGACGTGGTTCAAAGAGGAAAGGAAGGGGCGAGAGTACTAGTACAGACTAGCTATCTAGCACCTATGTTGACCGAAAAGGGAAAACAATGACAAACACAGTATGCACATCTATAACGACCTGATTTTTTGTTTTGGGGGACAAGGCTGTAGAGTTTGAGCAGGACTAGATTTGCTGCGCTCACATAGGAAAGGTGTCTAAAGATAACGAAACTGGAACCAACACAAATACACTCCTTGGTTGTTTGTTCTTTGTTGCAACAGACTGTGCATGACCATAGTACATCGGTAGATGCACATGGTGCTGGTGCGTCCACTGTCCCGTGCAACTCTTTAGCTGTTGTTAATCAAAGGCCCTGTTTGGTTAAAAACTCCCTAGTCCCTACCTGCTTGGTTCCACGGACTAAACATGGACTAGAGGTTATTAAATGACAAGCTAAAAGACCATCTTACCCCTTTTAATGAACTAATAGAGACAAGGTGTGATGCGTGGTAGGGGGAACTATTGGAAAAAGTCCCACACAGACTACCTCGGGGTCTTCTTACTTTAGTCCCAAATGCCCACTTTTAGTCCCTAAAAGTCCCTCCTGTTTGCTTTAGATGGGACTAACACGGAGTTTTTTTAGACCCTACACCAAAATGTCCCTTTAAAAAACACCCTCTAATAATGCCGCCGAAAAATTGATGCAATGCCACAGTTAAAAGCAAATTACATGTTTAATGAATTTTATTGTTAATATAATCTCTATGTTAATATTAATCAATGCCACCGTTTGAGAAATGCTACTGTCTTGCTTTCTTTCCCATTTAGATAAGGTAGATGCTTCTTTTTGTCGGATTCTGTGTCATCCACCATTATTGACCACTGCTTGTTTCCTTTGCACCTCTGTGTAAACAGGGTTATCTACTTCACCTCGTTGCCATTGTGACATTTTGTTGCACTTCACAAAACACTTTTGTTTTAAGAGTGTTTTGTGGAGTTCAACCAAAATGTCACACCAACAACGTTGCTTGATTGCTTGATCTTAGTGGAACTACACAAGAGGAGATCTTACTTCCTATCCGTGTTGGCAAATTTGGTTCAGATCTTCTTCTTGTGAGTTGTTTGAATTCCGCATTATGAGAGGTCAGTACTAGTCTTCTTTCACATGATTCTGTAGTGTGCTTTCATATGGTGTGCTACTTGTACGGTAATATTGCTTGATTTTAGTGAATTGCACAAATGCAGACAAGACTTCCAATCTGTATGTGCACCGTAATATACCATTGAGGAAAGATAAGGATATTTCACAACTGTTGGACTGTATTTTGCCACTTTCATTAGAAAATTAATGTCATTGTTTAGTGCTATACTTGTGCTCCCTAATTTACATGCCAAATCATATATTGAAGGCGAAGCTTGTCTGTTATTGAACCAAGTGATGAAGGGGAAGAAAAAGCGGAAGAAAAGCAAAAATCAACTCCCAATGCTATAATGAAGCACTGTAACTGTGATGACACAAGTAATGACATAGTTTTGCATCTTAATTTATTGCTATGGCTGGAACGAGCAATTGTTTTGCCACTGATTTGATGCCACTCTTAATGTAATATGTAATTATCTCTACTTGTGCAAACAGGGATCTTCTTTAAAGATACCATATATTTTAGTGGAACTGCACAAGAAGATGTTAGATACATTAAACTAATCGAGGAGTATATAGTAAGCATGGCCACCACAGTAGATAGCAACAGATGGTTCCGGAGAAGTGCTTCATCTATGCTCTACACAATAAGCCTCCTGACAAAGGTTGGTACTCGCCCACTGATTTCATCCATATGATTGAGCTTTGTCATCTATATTGGTGTTGTGCTACTATTTAGATATTGTCATGAAAAAATGGTATTGTCCTTGAGAAGTGCTTCATCTGTGCTGTTTTAAATATTTCCTTTCCTTTTTTCGAGCAAACAGGGATGCTAGCATTTAGTTGTCCTCTTGTCTTTGCACAACAGGATCATCTTTCTTTGAAGAAGAAAATGGAGTACGTGAAGTGACTAGTTCCTATTATGCCAGGATGAAGAAGCCCTGTCTATCTTCTCATCAAAAGGAGCAGTTGAAGGATGGTTACATTACTCCCCACAAGACCAAACTAACTTCAACTCAGAAGGACTGACAAATCTCCATTTTTTTGCTGTGATGCGTGAATACAATTGTTCTAGGATTCTTTCTGGTGAGTTCCATTTTTCTAAAAGTGTGCTCTACATGGACCATGTAGGTGCCTGTTTAAACTGTCCATTCATAGTACAATTTGCTTTATACTAATCACTTTTTTTGTATTTTTGCAAATAGGGGTGCTCAGCTTGATTTCAATGGGAACTGCACAAAATGTTCATGAATACATCGAATCATTCATTTCCACCACAAGAAAGGAGGTGCCGATAAGTTCAATGCATTGCAACATATAAGGGCGAAATCATACAAGCTACGCGCGTATTTGATTGATTTTGGTGGAACTGCACAAAAAGAACAGTTGGTTTATTTAGCACGAGGTGCCATGTGAATGTCCGAACTGATGGCAAACCTTGCCAATTCCACAATCGTAGGCATTTTATATTTTGGAATGGGACAACCTTGTCAAATTTTGCTCATTGATTTTAGCAAGAAGACATGCGTTTGATATTTTCGAATGGGACGCAGTTGCTGTCAGCAGCGTCGATCAATTTTTTCTTTATTCTTTAATTGTGAAGTAAATATTGCCTCTGACAAGTGAGTCGCCGAGATGCATAATCATTGATTGTTTTGAATGTTCTCTATGAATTGCCAGCCCTGTATGTTTGATTGCAATGTACAGAAACGCTAAAAAGCTGCTCAAACTCTTCGTACTCCTTCTGTTCCTTTTTACTTTGGACATTGTGAAAGTGCATACTTTTTTCTATAAGATTGGTCAAAGTAGAGATACTTTGACTGCAGACAAAACTTGTATGCAAACTAGAATGGACCGAAGGGAGTACATGTGAAACTGCTGCAAATGAGGTGATCACCCTAGGAATAATGCTAGTACGTATTGTTTTGCATGTTCATCCAATGCCAGTGATACAGGAATTTGAACTAATCAAAATAAATTCATTCATACACGGTCGGACTTCATATAAACATGACGGATTTGATTACATTTCCTACATTCTTCAACTAAAAAGGGGTGCGCTAGAGGTATAATTAATTAACCGAAGCTACCCACCTGTGTCCCGCTGAGCCGAACAGAAGCTTCAGTGACTTAACTGAAGGTGCGGTTGCGTAAATGACATGTGTCCTGTTGGGCCCACGTGTCAGTCAGACAACTGCACCAGTAGTTAAGTAGAAGCAGCGTTCATCTCCAACACAACTCTCCGACTCCACGTCGCTGCCAAGAAGCTAACCGACTGTCAATGGTCAACCCTCCTAGCTTGGCTTGAACCGAAGGGTAGCAGCGGTGGCCTTACTTGGACCCGAGCGGCAGCGACCTATCGTGTTCTACTCTCCCTCATTTTCTATGTGGCGCGACCTTGTTGGCAGCGGAGCGGGGCCTCGGCGGAGCCGGTGATGTCCTTTATCTCGTTGTCGGCGGGCAACGCCTCTGTGGAGCGGTGGAAACCCTCCCCCTTGTTGCCGGTAGGGTGGGGCCTCGGCTCAGCCGGCGATGTCCTCTGCCTCATTGTTGGCAGGGCATGGCCTCGGCGGAGCCGGCGGTGTCCTCTGCCTCGTTGTTGGTGCCGCGGGGCCTCGGCGGAGCAGGGCCTCGTCGACACCAGCAGAGCCGGGACTCATCGAAGTCGGCATTGTCCTCTGCCTCTCCTTGGTCTCGCCAAAGAGTGCCTCGCCCGCTTCATCGCCCTCTTTGTAGGCGGTTGTAGCCTCCGCCAACCGCATGCTGTACCGCCAGCGCTCGAGGCGGCCCTCACGGGCGAAGCGGTACGAGTCGAGCAGCGCCCCCTACTCCGCCCGCTCCGCGGCGATCTGCTCCTCCGCCTGTAGTTGCTCCTGGAGGAGATGGTGGTTGTAGGCGGCGTCGGCCTGTGCCTCCCGAAACTTCTACTCACGCATCTACCTCACCGTGTCCATGTATTGGGCACGAGCCTCGCCGATGGTCATGTTGCAATGCACCAGCGAGGATGGCGTGGAGGAGGGGGTTGGTGCCGGATCATCAGCTACAATGTTCTCCATTGGGATGTCATCGTCCTCCAGCTGCCTGCCGGCCAGCCAGTCGGCAGCAATGGCTGCCATCTCCTTGTGGTCCATCGTCCGCCCGTCCCGAAGAGCGCTGGAGTGCGAGGAAGCCATGGTGGGCAGTAGTGGTGTGGACAGGAGAAAGGGAACGGATGCGAATGACTACGGCTATGGCCGGCGCATCTGTTTATGTAGCAATGGTGGGCAACGGAAGGAGGGACATGTGGCGTCGGAGTAGCCGCCTCAGCAGCCGCGTATCATTAATGTGGGCGGCAGATGGACAGACAGACGGAACTTGATTCGTTCAAAGGAGGAGCAATCGGCTGCACCAGGAAGCGGGGCAGGCGGCGCTAACTATTTCGGGAAGAAAGCGCGCGCGGGTGAGGAGAGGACTTTACTTGGAGAGGATGACAATGGGGACCCACCAGGGCCATAGCCTCACGTACGCAAGTGCCTCCTTATTATATAAAACTATATATTTTTTTTGCTTCCCCCTGGTTTCTTGACATCACGGTCCCACACCATTGTCAACCTATCTAGTCAATAAACGAGAGAATTGCACAAGGAGCGGCCGACAGTTGGGAGCAAGCAGCTCGAGCAGTATTTGTGTTTTTGAGGTGTGAGCACTGTAGAGTTTTTCGATGTTTAGCCTAGATATTAATTTTTCTCCTCTGAACAACAATGAAAACATCGCTGCAGGTATTAACTGGGCAGGCTGTGGCCCTTCTAGCCCAGGCCAGATATCCATCCCAGATATTAATTTTTTTCAAGCTGAAAATGGCTAGCCCAGCTATACTTTTTTTTAGGAATACCAAGGCAAGGTCAAGTTGTTATTCTCCACCCCGCTGGGCTGCAAATCTTTCCAAGGAGGGATGCATTAGGCTTAACAAGGAAATGGGCTTTAAGAAATAATAAATGGGATGTAATTATAAAAACTAGGCAGTAACTATAAAAAGCACCAAACACGTAATTACTTTATAAAATATTATTTTTGGATATTGAAAATTTTAATTTCATTAATTGTTGTGAGAGCAATGTTTCATTGGATTTTTACATAATATAAATTTATATTGAAATTGTATTTAATCTGATTAGAAATTTCAGGATAAAAATATTTTGGATCACATCAAAATGTGGGTAATTTTATTGAATTCTGTTTTGAATGGTTGGTTGAAATGGGCTGTACTTTTAAACAACTGTAAATGGGTTGTAGTAAATTCCATTAGAATTCAAAAATGGGCTGCACATTCTTACAAATGTCAAATGGGCTATAACTTCTCTGCCACACACTTGTGGCATTACTAAGTTGACGCGTCTCCTAAAAAAAGAGAGTTGATGCGTATGCAAGGCTTTTGTCAACTTATAGTCAACACACGGTTCTAGCAGCAGTGGCCGTTGGATGTCCATCCAACGGAAGCCGTGCTTCTTCTTCAATCTCGGATATTCTAGCTTCACCCACCCAAAAATGATTCCTCCCCCTGACATCTGGGGCGCACCGTTTCGGAAGCTGACCTGTGGGCCTACTAAGTTGACGTGTACCAAGGGCTTTATCAACTTAGTCAATATAAATGATTCTAGCTCCAGTGACCATACAATGTCCTTCCAACGGCCGTCGTGCTTCTTCAACCTCTGGTCTTCTTGCTCCAGCCGCCCAAAGCAGCGCTGGTCGTGCCGCCTGCTCCTGCCTCCCGTGGCCGGCTGTGGTGCTGCGGAGGCCTCACCGCCCCCTACTACTCCCACCGCTGGCTAGGCCATCCCTCCACTCACCCACACACCCTGTTATTCTACGGCGACGGTAGCCTCACACCATAGCTGAAATAGTGAATCCTCGTACTCCTCTCTGCGTCGACAACCACCGCCGCGTCTTCCCCGGCTCCGCGTCGTCCCCTTCCTATGCCTCACCGTCGTCCACCGCCGTGGAGCTCTTGGCGCGGTGTGGTCAACGTGGTCAAGGAACAACTTCCATCAGACATGGACTGTACGTGGAGAGGCTGACAGCTGGGTCCACGGCCGCAGCAAGGAAGTGCCTCGTTATTACGCGAAAAATAATTATTCCTCCACCTGGTAGCTGGGACCCACCGGATGGGCCACTGTATTTCATGAAAAAAAACATTTCCCCCTGACTGCTGGGACCCACCAGTTACATCTTTGCACGCAAGGAAGTGCGTCCGGGGAAAAAACAATTCGCCCCCCTGACTGCTGGGACCCAGCAGCTACATCTTCGCACGCAAGGAAGTGCGTCCGAGCAAAAAAACGATTCACCCCCCTAGCTGCTGGGACCCACCATCTACATCTTTGCACGCAAGGAAGTTCCTGACAGTCGGGATCCACCTGGTCGAAGCATACGTAGCGTTGTCATTCTGGTGGCTAACATGTATGTACATACTTGTCGATGTAGAGGCGCGGACGTGTCTTAGTAGAGGCGCACACATGGCGTAGTAGAGGCGCGCATGTAGCATGTACATGTACGTACAACGGCCAGGGTGAAGGAAAGTAAATACGGCCACACACGTACATACGGTCGGGGTCTCGAACGCCGACTCGCGCATACGTACGGCCAAGGCTCATTTACATTGCTGGGTCGGAACGGACAAACTGCGTCAGCATCGTGTTCATGTTGAGGCAACGGAATGCATCATGTTCATCGGGAGGCAACGGAATGCGTCGTGTTCATCGGGAGGCAACAGAATTCGTGGGAGCCAACCGAATTGGACGGAACAGGCGATGGAAACGAGGCTTGATGTACCGCAGAACGGAGGAAACGGCCTTGTGTTCGACCGGCCACGTTTGAAATGGGAGCCTGTTCATCGGGAGGGGTCTGGCGTACCGCAAAATAGAGGAAACGGACTTGTGTTGGACCTCCTATGGTCGAAACGGGGTCCTGTTGATCGGGAGGGATGTGGCGTACCAGAAAACAGAGGAAACGGACTTGTGTTGGAGCGCTACGGTCGAAACAGGGGTCTTGTTCATCGGGAGGGGTGTGGCGTACCGCAAAACGGGACTCCACGGGATACTGTTCATCTCCACCGTCGACCTCCTCCAGCCTCCATGGGCTACTGTTCATCCACCGTCGACCTCCTCCAGCCTCCACCTGCGAGTGTTCATCCACGGGCTCCTGTTCATCCAGCCTCCACCACACGCTACTCCACCGGCTACTGTTCAACCACCCCTCTCCACAGGCACCTGTTCAACCATCCCTCCATGGGCTACTGTTCATCCACCCCTCCACCATCTACTGTTCATCCAGCCCTCCACGGGGGCGTCCTGTTCATCCAGCCCTCCACGGGTACTGTTCATCCAGCCTCAACCGGCTCGATCAATCAGGGTCCTGTTCATCCAGAGGCAACGCCACGGGGTCCTGTTCATCCACCCCCACCGCTCACTGTTCATCGAACACCCCCCTGCAACACTCACTATTCATCAAGAGGTAGCATGGATCAGCTTCAGTTAGCAGCAGTAGCGAAGGAATCGCTCGCTCGATCGGGTTCAGTAATGCGTAGCCTGCAGTGCAATCGCTCGGTTCAGTTAGAGCCCAATTCCTCGCTCGGTTCAGTTAGAGCCAATGCCTCGCACGAACGCGCGTACGTGTATGAGAGAAACACGCATCGCTCAGCCCCCGAGCACCCACCGCAACCGGGAACTCGCCGAAATTTTCCTCGCCCTCGCTTCTACCAAGGTTTTTTCTGTCATGGCCGGCCCAAAGAATGTCATGCAGCTGCGTCTATGGCAGCCCAGGACGAAAAGCCCATTTTTTGTCATGATTTTTTTCATAGAAGTAGGAGCGCACCACACCTATGATGATACCGGGTTTTGTAATAATTATCATCATAGAAGTGTCATAAGTATGACAGAAAAAAATTTCGTTCGGCCCAAAATGTCACGGATGTGTCTTTTTTTGTAGTGCATCTTCATCCTACGCCTCCCACGGATTGATAAACCTTAGGTCATCCACTTGAGGGAAATTTGCTACTGTCCTACAAACCTCTGCACTTGGAGGCCCAACAACGTCTACAAGAAGGTTGTGTAGTAGACATCAGTCCTTCATTTAAAAAAATGTAGAATTGTTTCACAACTCACGCCACCTGGAACACCGCAATGTAATGTTGTGTCCGAACGCCATAACCGTACTTTATTAGATATGGTGCGTTCTATGATATCTCTTACCGGTTTAACACTATCGTTTTGGGGTTATGCATTAGAGAAAGAGACATTCACGTTAAATAGGGCACCGTCTAACTCCGTAGAGATGACATCATATGAACTATGGTTTGGCAAGAAACATAAGCTGTCGTTTCTTAAAGTTTGGGGTTGCGACACTTATGTCAAAAGGCTTCAGCCTGATAAGCTCAAACCCAAATCACAGAAGTGCATCTTCATAGGGTACCCTAAGGAAACAATTGAGTACACCTCCTACCACATATCCTAAGGCAAGATCTTTGTTGCTAAGAATGGATCCTTTCTAGGGAAGGAGTTTCTCTCGAAAGAAGTGAGTGGGAGGAAAGTAGATTTTATGAGGTAATTGTACCTTCTCTCGAATTGGAAAGTAGCACATCATAGAAAACTGTTGCCGTGATGACTACACCAACAAGAGAGCAAGCAAATGATAATGAAACTTCAGATCAAGTTTCTACGGAACCTCGTAGGTCAACCAGAGCAAGATCCGCACCAGAGTGGTACGGTAGTCCTGTCGTAGAAATCATGTTACTAGACCAAGTCAAACCTACAAACTATGAAGAAGCTATGATGAGCCTAGATTCGGACAGATGGCTTGAGGCCATGAAATCTGAGATAGGATCCATCTATGAGAACAAAGTGTGGACACTGGTAGACTTGCCCGATGATTGACAAGCCATAGAGAATAAATAGATATTTAAGAAGAAGACTAACTCTGATGGTAATGTTACTTTCTACAAAGCAAGACTTGTCAAGAAAGGTTTTCGACAAGTTCAACGAGTTGACTACGATGAGACTTTCTCTCCCAAGCGATGCTTAAGTCTGTCTAAAACATGTTAGCAATTGTTGCATTTTATGATTATGAAATGTGGAAAATTGACGTCAAAACTGCATTCCTTAATGTTTTTCTTAAAGAAGAGTTGTATATGATACAAACCGAAGGTTTTGTCGATCCTAAATGTGCTGAAAAAGTGTGCAAGCTCCAGCGATCCATCTATGGACTGGTGCAAGCATCTCGGAGTTGGAATATATGCTTTAATGTGGTGATCAAAGCATATGGTTTTATACAGACCTACGGTGAAGCCTGTATTTACAAGAAAGTGAGTGGGAGCTCTGTAGCATTTCTGATATTATATGTGGATGACATATTATTGATTGGAATAGAATTTCTGGATAGCCTAAAAGGATACTTGAATAAGAGTTTTTCAATGAAAGACCTTGGTGAACCTTCTTGTATATTGGGCATAAAGATCTATAGAGATAGATCAAGACGCTTGATAGGACTTTCACAAAGCACATACCTTGAGAAAGTTTTGAAGAAGTTCAAAATGGACCAATGAAAGAAAGGGTTCTTGCCTCTATTACAAGGTGTAAAATTGAGTCAAACTCAAAGCCCGACCATGGCAAAAGATATAGAGAGAATGGAAGTCATTCCCTATGCCTCAGCCATTGGTTCTATCATGTATGCTATGCTCTATACTAGACCTGATGTGTGCCTTGCCATAAGTTTGGCAGGGAGGTACCAAAGTAATCCAGGAGTGGGTAGCTAGACAATGGTCAAGAACATCTTGAAGTACCTGAAAAGGACCAAGGATATGTTTCTCGTTCATGGATGTGGCGAAGAGCCCGTCGTAAATGGTTACGTTGATGCTAGCTTCGACACTGATCTGTATGGCTCTAAGTCACAAACCGGATACATATTTATATTGAATGGTGGAGTTGTTAGTTGGTGCATTTCCAAGCAGAGTGTCATGGCAGGATCTAGGTGTCCGGAGCACATAGCTGCTTTGGAAGTAGTGCATGAAGGAGTCTGGATGAAGGAGTTCATATCCGATCTAGGTGTAATACCTAGTGCATCGGGTCCAATGAAAATCTATTTTTGACAACACTGGAGCAATCGCCTTGGCAAAGGAGTCCAGGTTTCACAAGAGAACCAAACACATCAAGAGACGCTTCAACTCCATTCGAGAAAAGGTCAAGGATGGAGACATAGAGATTTGCAAAATACATATGTATCTTAATGTAGCAGACCCATTGACTAAGCCTCTTCCGCGAGCAAAACATGATCAGCACCAACACTCCATGGGTGTTAGATTCGTTACAATGTAATCTAGATTATTGACTCTAGTGCAAGTGGGAGACTGGAGGAAATATGCCCTAGAGGCAATAATAAAGTTGTTATTTTATATTTCCTTATTCATGATAAAGTTTATTATTCATGCTAGAATTCTATTAATCGGAAACTTAAATACATGTGTGAATACATAAACAAAATATCGTGTCCCTATTAAGCCTCTACTAGACTAGGTCTTTGATCAAAGATGGTTAAGGTTTCCTAATCATAGACATCTATTTTCATTTGATAATGGGATCACAACATTAGGAGAATGATGTGATGAACAGGACCCAACCGTTAGCTTAGCATAATGATCATTGAGTTTATTGCTATGGCTTTCTTCATGTCAAATACATATTCCTTCAATGATGATATTATGCAACTCCCGGATACCGGAGGAATACCTTGTGTGCTATCAAACCTCCCAACATAACTAGGTGATCATAAAGATGCTCTACAGGTACCTCTGAAGGTGTTCGTTGAGTTGGCATAGATCGAGATTAGGATTTGACACTCTGAGTATCCGAGAGGTATCTCTGGGCCCTCTTGGTAATACACATCATAAGAAGCCTTGCAAGAAAATGACTAATGAGTTAGTTATGAGATGATGTATTACGAAATAAGTAAAGAGACCCTCCGGTAACAAGATCGAATCTTGGACAAGTAACATACCGATGGACAAAGTGAATTACGTATGTTGTCATAATAGTGTTTTGTAACACCGCGGATGTAACTTTCCATCTTTGTAACTCCAACTCTCGCCATTTCCGGATATGTGATATGATATTTCCTTCGTGGTTGGGTTTTTGTCTCTCGTGTTGCATTTGTGCTTCGTGTCATCTTGCATTCTCATACTCATCATGTGCATGGTGTGATTTCCTTACATATTATGTTATTGTATGTTCCAGGCATGAATCTTGCATCATCACCACCTCTCCTTCCCTTTCTTTCTTCCTTTTTTTGCAAGTGCCATTCTTCCCTTCTCTTTTAATGTTCATCTTTTCCCCTATATTCTAGCTTATTGCCTTAAACCTCTGTGCCAAATTTCATCTGTTTTGGAGTGAGTTTGGTTGGGGTAAAAAATGCTCCAAGTTTGAACCTAATTCAAACTTGGAATATTTTTCTTCCCTTAAAAAATCCCAAACCAATTTATTCAAATATTGTATAATTCCTGGAGCATGAGGATATTCTCATCTCTCCCAAATTCTTATTTTAGCCCCCTTGTGCTTTTCTCTTTGTTTTTCTTTTTGAAGAAAAGAGAGAGGAAAGAGCAGAGGCAGCAGCAGCCTACCTGGGCCTCGGCCTCCCAACCTAGCTAGCTGGCCCAGCAGCAGCGCAGCAAGCCAGCGCATCCCAGCCCGCGCGCATGATGCTTTCTCCCGTTCTCACCCGAGCGCCGCACACCCCTCTTTCTCACTCTATACACGTGGACATGCGGATCCCCCGCGTCAGCGAGAGCGGCAGCCACACCCGCCTCCTTTTCTCCTTCCCCTTCCTCTGCTTTTCACCGTGCCATGGCCATGGTGGCGAGCCAACTAGCCGCGTCGCGCCTACTGAAGCCCCCTCTCGGCGTCCGCACCTAGCCCCTAGGGTTTCCCTCTCCATCCTCCGCCGCCTCCAGGGGAGAAAACTCCCCCAGATCTGTCGCATCCACCGCTTTCCAAGCGCGCCTGAGAGCGCATCCACGTCGCTGGCGTGCACTCTGGCCACCTCCGCCTCACCAAGCACGTCCGTCTTCCTCCACGACGTCGACTATGTCCCCGTCATCCTCTTCCTTGCATAGGATCGCCAAGTCCGGCTCCATACCCATCGTCCTCTTCCTCCCCTACTTCGCGGACAGCAGCCCCGCCAAGTTCAGAGCTCCCTCGCCTTGTATCTGGCTCGTCTCCGTCGATCCCATCGTGTCCTAGGGTGAGCTGGGTAATGCTCCTTCCTCTCCCATCCATCCCATGGCATGTAAGCACCCGTAGGCTCGCCCGATCCGTGTCTTTGCCGCACCCGTAGTGCTCCGGCAAAGCCTGAAGTTTATTGATGTGCGTATCTTTGCTGTAGAGCATCCGCACGTCCACGCGCTCTGGTTCTAGCCTAGACGAGTTTCTCCTCACTGCGCTTGCCTCACGCATGCGCCCGCCCTCGAAAGCAACGAGCAGTGGCCTCACCCAGCTTTGCCACTGTCATACCCGAGACGAGGTCGAGCTTGTGTTCGAGCACCGCACGCACACGCCTTCCACAGCCGCGCCGTTGCACACCCTAGCCCCGGCTGCCAATCCTGCACGAACACCGCATCCTCTCAGGCCTGCATCGCCACGGCTGCCCTCGCCAGCGCCGCTGTCAGTCGTCGTCTTCTCTGTTTGTAGCAGAGGAGCTCGACCTGGGGTCTCTCTTAAAGGAGCTGAACCCCTCCCTTTATCAGTAGCACCTAGCTAGCCCAGTCGTTGACCATGCAAACCAGCACCGGGGAGACCCGGGTTCGATCCCCCGTGGGCGCATAAAGCCTTCCCCCTTTTTTTTCTGATTTATTACTTGTGACTATGACGCCTTGGTCCCACTGTCATCCATACACTCACAGGCCCACATGTCATACATCCACATCCTCCGTATCTATTTCTTTTCCTTTATTAATCTTTTATTCTAGCGATTTCCATTTCTGGAATCTTCTAGCTTTCCTTTTCAGGCAAGTCCTGATCTGGACATTCCAAATATGGAAATTGCCAATTCTGTCATATTCCCTTTTAGGGCAGTTTTTCACTTATAGCATTTGTGATGATTTTTCTACGGCAACCTAGACATGTTATATATGTTTTTGGGGCAGAATAATCCCACCAATCCAGTGGTGGCATTATTTTCGGCATTTAAGCAAGTTTGCATACATGTCACTTTACATCATGGTGATGTTTTGGCATTTTGTGTGATTTATTTCAAACATGCCATGAGGTTGTTTGGCACATGGTTAGCTTCATTTCCACGCCTACTCGGTGCTAGAGTTATTTCATGCCATGATATGCTATGTGTGGAGTTAATCAAGCTTGTTGACATGCCAACATGAATCTGTTTCTGCCATGCCATTAAATTTCACCGTCTGAACCTGTTTATAAATCTTGCTATGTTTGCATGGGTGTAACCATATTTTATGTGCCCTTTTGGCTCATGTTCAGTAAAGGAGTTTTGTTAAGTGCATTTAGTAGAAGGATGCCATGCCTTTTTTTGCTATGTTATGTTCCTGTAGCATGTTGTTTGCTCGCTCTAAACATTGCTACCTGATGTTGTTTATGCCATGTTAGTGTTTTCACCAAGTCTGTGAAGCTGATATCTTTTCCACTTTTGCCATGCTTTTTTGAACCTGTTCTAGTGAGTTATAGCAGTAGCTCATTGTCAATGTTTTGTAGAGCTTCACATGCATTTCACTGCCATGTATTTAGTTTTCATGTTTGGGTGTTGTAGCATATTTAAACCTTGTACACAAGTTGTTATGTTGCTGTTTTAAGTAGTTTGCATCATATCTTGTTTTGCTTGTCATTTGCAAACCGTGCATCTGTTTCCGGTGATCCTTATATTAATTTCGACCAAAATCATCTCATATTTCCAGCGGCATACTTGGTTTACCAATTTGAAGCCTTGATCATCCTTTCCCTTCCGGAGTTCGCATATGCATTGCACATCATACCTTGCAGCCCATGCCTTGTATTGCATCATGTTGCTTGCGCATTGCACCGTGATTGATTATTGTTCCATTGCTTGTGTTCTTGCTTTGGGTACATTCAGGAACGAGTACGTGAATGAGGAACCTGTTGAGTATGCTAACGAGGATCAAGCTTACGACAACTCTGAGAACTTTGCAGGAATGATGACAATACCCTCGATATCACTTCTATCTTTGCTTTGCTAGTTGTTCGCTCTTTCGCTATGGTTGCGCTACCTATCACTTGGTTATCAGGCCTCCCATTTTGCCCTGTCAAGCCTCTAAACCATCCCTTCCTAGCAAACCGTTGTTTGGCTATGTCACCGCTTTTGCTCGGCCCCTCTTATAGCGTTGCTAGTTGCAGGTGAAGATGAAGTTTGTTCCTTGTTGGAACATGGATATTTTGGGATATCACAAGATCTCTTATTTATTTAATGCACCTATATACTTGGTAAAGGGTGTAAGGCTCAGCCTTATGCCTGGTGTTTTGTTCCACTCTTGCCGCCCTAGTTTCCGTCATACCGGTGTTATGTTTCTTCGTTTTGCGTTCCTTGCGCGGTTGGATGATTTATGGGACCCCCTTGATAGTTCTCTTCTCGCTCTTATTTGCTTATGTTAGCCACCATACTTGCTTAGTCGCTGCTGCAACCTCACCACTTTATCCCTTCCTTTCCCATTAGGCTTTGCTAGTCTTGATACCCATGGTAATGGGATTGCTGAGTCCTCGTGGCTCACAGATTACTACAACAACAGTTGCAGGTACAGGTTATGCGATGATCATGACGCGAGAGTGATGCTTGTTTATTTGAGTTCTTCTTCTACTTCGTCGTTCAGGGGATAGGTTTCTGGTCGGCAGCCTGGGCTAGCAGGGTGGATGTCATTTGAGTTTCTGTTTGTGTTTTATCCGTAGTCGGATGTTGCTCTTATGTATGATGTTATTGTATTCATGTGGCATTGTATGCCTCTTGTATGTATCCCCAACTATTATGCAATAGTAGGATGTAATGATATCCACCTTGCAAAAGCGTCTCCAATATGCGGTTCTCTCCTTGGTGGGACCTTTGAGTTCCTTTAGGATAGGGTCGCATATTGCGCGTGACAGAATGTAATCGCATTATGGCAACAACCTGATTCATGGACATGTTTTCCAGTTTACAGGCTATTCATGTACATCAACTAAATGTTGTTCCAGTTAGTACTTCTGAATAAGCATCTCAACCACAAGCTCTAAAGAAGTTCTGTGCACATTCGTACTATTATACTTTTCTTGGTAAAATTAACACAACACATCATGCTGCATTGCACGGATGCAACTGATCATCAAAAAGCAACGGCAACAAACGGTCAATTAACGGGGAGCTCAAAGGCTGGGCGTTAACTCGGCTACACCGTAGATAATGGTAAGGAGGTTATTGGCGAAGGATCCGCTCAGATGAGGACCTCCTAATCAGCGCTTCAGGCGCTAGTTCAGCCAACTGGAGCTCACTGCCGCACACCAGTGGGCTGGCCCAAAAACAGCAATTCAAAAAGTATTAAATAGCGCAAAAAACACCCAAAAATGCTATGTGGCACTCACTTCCGCACACTAGTGGGTCGACCCATAAACTGCAACGCAAAAGGTATTAAATAACGCGAAAACACCCAAAAATGCTATTGATATAAGAAAAAAGGAATAGCACACACGCTAGCACCTCAGTCACATAGACCATGATAACAGTGATTTCCTATCTTAACTGAGACAACAGGCATGCCAACAACTGGTATATGTGTATCTTTTTCATTGGGTTTGGTAATTCTAGCAGCTTCAGCATAGAAGTAAATAACATGCCCATCAATATTATCGGCCAAGAGATCCTTAACCATAGCAACACTAGGTTCAACTTTGACTTATTTATCTTGTTTAGGTGTTCTAATATAACTTTTGTTGACCACAGTTGAAACTTTAGCATGTTCCTTCATCCTAACAGGGAAAGGTGATTTTTCAATACAAGCAGTGGGAACAACTGGGTTAACATTGTAAATGATAGTTTCTTCTTTAGCTTTTACTAGTTCTTTATTTATTCTTTAATTGGTCGGTGAGATTTGAACCACTTATCTTTAGGGAGATCAACACGAGTATCAAAAGATTCACAAAAGGAAGCTACAATCTTGAGTCAAGTCCATACTTAGTGCTAAGCTTTTGAAAAGCATCGGTATTCATAAAAGATTTAACGCAATCAAACTTAGGTTCAATACCTGACTCCTTAACTTCATTGAGTTCCCAATCTTCATAGTTGCATTTAATTCTTTCTAAAAGTTCCCACAAAATTCAATTGTCTTCTTTAGAAAGGAACTAGTACAAGAAGTATCGAGCATGGATTGATCATTGCGAGAAAGCCGAGCATAAAAAATTCTAAATAATAATTTCTCTCAAGAGCTCTGTGTTGGGGCATGAATATAACATTGACATAAGCCTCCCCCAAGCTAGAGCGATACTTTCTCCTTCACGAGGCCAAAAATTATATATATAATTCCGATCATGATGAACTAGATGCATATGATAATTTTTTTGATGGAATTGCAATTTCAACCGATTCCAGTTCCAAGATCCAATATCATCACATAGCATGTACCATGTCAATGCCTTTACCTTCAAGGATAAAGGGAAAACCTCCTTCTTCTTCATCTCCAGGCAAACCTGCAAGCTTAAACAATCCATAAATTTCATCCGCATATATCAAGTGAATATCAAGATATTCAGTTCCATCTCCTGCATAAGGATTAGCTAGCAGTTGTTCTACCATACCCGAAGGAATTTCATACTCAATATTTTCATTAGGTGCAGTAGCTTGAGGGGAAACTAATTGTCGTTCAGGTCGAGGTGAATATACCCCGAACAAACCCCTCAAAGGATTGTTTTCCATAGTAACAAGTGATAATAAATTTCAATACATAGTAATAATTTTTCATTACCAAGAGCGCTTCACTCCCCAACAACACCACCATTAAATAGCCTTGATGACCCACAAGTATATGGGGTAAATTGTATACTTTTCGATAAGTAAGGGTGTTGAACTCAACAAGGAGCAGAAGGAAATGACAAGTGGTTTTCAGCAAGGTAATGTCTACAAGTGCTAAAATTTTAAGTAATAGAGTAGTTTGATAGCAAGATAATTTCTAAGGAGCAAGTAACGGTAGTCATATCAAAAGTGCAGCAAGGTAGCCCAATCCTTTTGAGGCAAAGGACATGCCAAAACTATCTCTTATGGTAAGCAAAGTGTTCTTGAGGGTACATGGGAATTTCATCTAGTCACTTTCATCAGGTTGGCCCAATTTGTGTTCGCTACTTTGATAATTTGGTATGTGGGTGGACCGGTGCTTAGGTGCTATTCTTACTTGAACAAACCTCCTACTTATGATTAACCCCCTCACAAGCATCCACAACTATGAGAAAATTATTAAGAATAAATTCTAACCGTAGCATCAAACTTTTGGATCCAATCGGTCCCTTAAGGAATAACACATAAACTAGGGTTTTAGCTTCTGTCACGCTCGCAACCCATCATCTAATAACTACTCCACAATGCATTCCCTTAGGCCCAAATATGGTGAAGTGTCATGTAGTCGACGTTCCCATGACATCACTAAGGGAATCACAACATACATATCATCAAAATATCGAACACATATCAAGTTCACATGATTACTTGCTACATGATTTGTCCTGTGACCTCAAGAACACAAGTAACTACTCACAAATCATAATCATGCTCAAGATCAGGGGGGTATTAAATAGAATAATGGATCTGAACATAAAATCATCCACCAAATAAACCATATAATAATCAACTACAAGATGTAATCAACACTACTAGTCACCCACAAGCACCAATCTAAAGTTCCGGTATAAAGATTGAACACAAGAAATGAACTAGGATTTGAGAGGAGTTGGTGTTGTTGAAGATGTTGATGGAGATATCCCTCCCCAAGACGGGAGAGTTGTTGGTGATGATGATGATGATGATTTCCCCCTCCAGGAGGTAAGTTCCCCTGGCGGAATCGCTCCGTTGGAGGGGAAAAGTGCTCTTGCCCAGGTTCCTGCTTCGAGACAGCGGCGCTTCACCCCGAATGTGATCTCCTTATTTTTTTTATCTAGGTCAAAATCACTTATGTACCAGAAGAGGGGCACCGGAGGTGGGCCGAGGTGAGCATAACCAACCAGGGCGCGCCTGGGCTCCCTGGCGCGCCCAGGTGGGTCGCGCTAACCTGGTGGGACCCCTCTGGTACTTATTGACTCCAAAAATTCTCATTTATTCCATAAAAAATCCTCGTGATGTTTCAACTCATTTGGAGTTGTGCAGAATAGGTAGCCTGACGTAGCTTTTTCAGGTCCAGATTTCCAGCTGGCAGAATTCTCCCATTGTGTCTGTACCTTTCATATTATGAGATTAAAGGCATTAGAATTACTCCAAAAAGCATTATTATGGAATAAAACAATGTAAATAATAGTAGGTAAACCTGATGCAAAATGGACGTATCAACTCCCCCAAGCTTAGACCTCGCTTGTCCTCAAGCGAAAACCGAAATCAAAAACATGTCCACATGCTTAGAGACAGAGGAGTTAATAAAAACAAAATACAGACATAGAAGCATCATGTAACTTATAATAACAGCAAAAAAACTACTAGGGAAAACCTTATACACATAAATTTAGCAGTAGTGCGGGTCAAAAAAGGGCGCTAGTGCTAGATAGCAGTAGCGCGTGAGGGAAAAGGGCGCTATAGATAAAATTGTAGCAGTAGCGTGTGCACGTGTAAAAGCGCTACTACTAATATTCACATTGCTAAGACAATAGGCTACACATAGCAGTAGCGGGCTTGAAAGAAGCGCGCTACCGATAGGACATAAGTAGTAGCGCGTTTCCTATGAAAAGTGCTACTGCTAGTGGAAATAAAATAAAATTAAAAACAAATAGAAAAGTAAATGAAATTGAAAGAAATAGAAAAAGGAGAAAGGAAAAAAATAAAATGTAAAGCAAAATAAATGAAAAAGCAAAAAGAAGAAGAAAGGCATAGAAGTAGCGTTTGTTCGTAAGAGGCGCTATAGCTAATGTAGCTACAGCACGTTTCCTAGACCCCCGCTATAGAAATAGAAAAGGAAATAAGAAAATGAAAGGAAATTACATAGCTATAGCAGTAGCATGTTTTGTAAAAACCGCTATAGCTACCTTAGCTATAGCACGTTTTGCGAAACGCGCTACCACTAAGTTTAACTTAACCAAAAAACCGTTTCCCCCCGGCCACCACTTCTCCCCCAAATCCCTCGACCCACCCCAGCGCCGTCTCCCTGATTCGCCGTCGCCCCACTTCATCGTAGTCTCTTGCCGACGTCGACGCCCCCGGAGCCACTAGTTTAATTAGGTTAATTATCTTGGTTAGTGCAAAAATTTAGTTAGGGCTTTGACATAGAACTAGTTAGGTTAACTAGTTTAATTAGGTTAATTATCTAGGTTAGTGCAAAAAAGTTAGGGATTTGACAGAGAACTAGTTAGGTTAACTAGTTTAATTAGGTTAATTATCTAGGTTAGTGCAAAAATTTAGTTAGGGCTTTGAGAGAGAACTAGCTATGTTAACTTGTTTAATTAGGTTAATTATCTAGGTAAACTAGGTTAAATAGGTATGTTAATTTGGTTCGTTAGATTAACAAGCTAGGTTAAGTAGGTTGGCTAGGTTTAGAGATTTTTATTTTAAAGCATTAGGTCAGAAGGGTTAGAGAAATGGAGTTCCTTTGCAATTTAATTGGGTCCTGTCCTATGCAGAGGAGGGTTAGAGAAAATAATGTGTGTGTGTGAGAGAGGAATAGCTAGATCAACATAATTTGGGTTCTGTCCTAGGCAGAGAAGTCCTTAGTGAGGTCATTTTGCAAAGGTTTTTGATTTTTGAAAAGACCACTATTTTTCAAGGAAAAGAATTTAGGCAAGTTTTATTTTAAAGTTGATCCCTTCCTAGACTTTTATTGTTGATTATATATTTTTTTTGAATTTGTCATGTTATATCGTTTCATTGAAGTGGTTCGATTGTGCCCAAGTGGCTTTGTTGTTTCCAGGGAATGAAGCCGAGTGTCAGGACCCCGACTCGATGTCACATCGATCTAGCCGGTAACACCTCATATCACTTTGCGGCCTCACGCACGGTATCCCCACGGGTGTCGCCTTACCTCCGCCCGGGACCGTTTGCGCCTTTTGGCTCACGTATATGATGGTGTCGCTAGCATCCATATGATAAAGAGCCCGGGCTGACATGACTAGTCGTAAACCCAAAGTGGCACAGACTTACAGGGACAGGCATCCATGACCCAGCTTCGAACGTGTCGGTCATCAGCAAGTGGGTCCGGGCTGTAGCACTGGGCTAGCAGGACTCCGGTAAACCGGGCTGTAGCGGGCTAACAGGACTCCGGTACTCATAGCGTGACATTTCCCCGAAGGGACAGACACAGGAACGAAGAAGGACACATGCCGGCCAGCCTAAGTGTTCTAGAGCAGTAGCAAGCTACCATGGCTCAGCGGTAACACTAGGAGACATTTCCCGATAAGAGAGGCTACTGAAGATAAACAACTAGATAGTCAGATCCCACACATACCAAGCATTTCAATCATACACACAATATGCTCGATATGTGCAAATACAACGAAGCATCACAACATGACTCTATGACACAAGTACTTTATTTAAGGCTCAGGGAGCCATACATAACATACACAAAGGTACGGGTCTCACGACCCAACATACAAGTCATACAGTCATACAAGCCAGCAGCGGAAGTAACTTGTCTGAGTACAGACAACTAGTGAAACAAAAGAGGCTTGGAAAGCCTAGCTATACTACGTGGTCCTTCACAAGCTCAGGGTCACCACCTGGGTCTTTAGCCTACTCGTTGATGTCAACGTCTACATAGAACCCATCAGAAAGGGTTGCAGCGTCTTCTGTAAAAATGTAAATTATAGCAACATGAGTACAAAGGTACTCAGCAAGACTTACATCAGATCCTACATACATGCATATTATCAAGAAGGGTTGGTGGAGTTATTGCAGCAAGCCAGCTTTGACTCTTGGCTAGACTATCCTACGATACTCCAACTTGAAATGGTTTTGCGCACACGAGTCCACTACTCACCAATTCAATACACTATCGAGGATCCACCTCCGTCTTCCTACGGAAGAGCCATCCTCGGCACTCACACTTATCTTGAGGCTTTTAGTAGTTTCCATTTACTTGTCTATGAACTGTATAGGCAACCAAGTAGTCCTTTACCGCGGACGCGGCTATTCGAATAGATTATGATAACCCTGCAGGGGTGTACTTCTTCATACATGTTTCCACCACTTAGCGTCTGCACACGACATGTGCTCGGCAGACTTCAAGCGAAAGCCGACGTGGGTGTAGACCACGACCTACCTAAACACTTAAGCCTCTAGTCCAGGTTTATCGCCTATTCAGGTTCCATCCGCAGGGAGTCCGGCCGAGGTTTCCCATACGGCCCCGAACGATGTGAACAGGGTTCCCGAGATACCTAACGGGTATTCGGTACACCGTGCCACGTACCTACCGCATCACAGCCCACCCCTACGGTCAGCGCTGTCCACGGCCTCCAGTAGGCTACAAACACCAGAAACTACTTGCAACTCCTGGACAGAGAGCTAGGGTGAATAAGAAGTCGAGCGGGGTCATATTTTAGGGCCCAATGCATGGTAGTAGCTGTATCTTAAATCACGCATACAGATCTCAGTGCTTAAGGTCGGCTTCAATGAAACAACCCACCATGTACTCCTACATGGCCTCTCATCGATTCGTTTACCAAATCGTGTTCACCACACCACTCTCATTAGCGACATAAACATTTCACTCTAGCCCATCACCCAGATGAACCAGACCTGACACGACTCTAAGCATAGCAGGCATAGCAAGGTAGGAACAACACATACACATGGCTCAAACAACTCCTACACATGCTAGTGGGTTTCATCTAGTTACTGTGGCAATGACAGGTCATGCAAAGGAAATGGGTTCAACTACCGTAGCACACAGCAGTTTGAAACGCGTTGTCTTAATGCAGTAAAAGAGAGCAGGAGCGAGAACATGGGATTGTATCGATATGATCAAATGGTTGGTTGCTTGCCTGATGGTTCGATGCACTGATACGGTTCTTCGTTAGGGTAATCACGGTACTCCTCGGAGGCAGAACCTGTCGCAAGGGACATCGATACACAACCATCACCAAACAATGTGCAATAATATGATGCATGCATGAAACATGGCAATATGAGTGTGTTGGGCTAATGCAACTAAAACCAGAAGGGTTTGAACAAATTTGAATCAAGGATTCAAATTTCAAATTCAAATATGGCCTTTTAAAGTGCTTTTCCTTGTTCTTCTTGAAACATCAATTTAACTTGTTTGATCATGCATGAAAATAGTACAGATGGATAGATTGGATTTTTCTGATCATTTTTCATATATAATTTGTCCAATTTGGAGTTACAGAATAAAAGTTATGATTTTTTGAAGTTTAAATAATATTCTGGAATTTCCTGATTTAATTTAAATCCAGAAATATAAATATTGCGCCAGCATGACGTCAGCATGACGTCAGTGGTCAACTGCGGCTGGCTGAGGTCAAACCTGATGTGTGGGGCCCACA
Organism: Triticum dicoccoides; assembly: GCF_002162155.2. Taxonomy (NCBI): domain Eukaryota; kingdom Viridiplantae; phylum Streptophyta; class Magnoliopsida; order Poales; family Poaceae; genus Triticum; species Triticum dicoccoides. The sequence continues at coordinate 311,515,343 of NC_041383.1, read as the reverse complement.
CGTCAGTGACAGGGGGGTTAAACAGGGTTAAATTAATCCTAATTACTAATTAGTGGCGCTGGGGCCCACTGGTCAGTGTCAGGGGGTTAACTAACAGTGGTTAGCGCTAATCCTAATTAGCTACAGGGCTGGGCCCACCTGTCAGGGACTCAGGGGGGTCCTGCCGTGGTCAAGGTGGGTCAAACCCACCGGCGACGTGACGCCGGCGAGGCCCGAGACGGCGGCGCGATGCGGGATCGCGCTACAGGGCACGGGCGAGGCCGTTCTTGGGCTCGTTGGAGAGCTCTTGCTCCCGCGCGTCGAAAGGTGGTGGTGGCCGAGCCTGGGGTGGCCGGTACCGTCGACGGCGAGCTCGTGAGCGGCGGCCGGAGTTCGGGTGCGGTCGGAGTCGGCGTTGCAGGGTGTTTGGGGAGGCGTTGGTGCGTGCTGCGTGCTCCTAGTGAGGCGTGGAGCACGATAGTGTGCTCGGTTGGGCGCTACGGTGACCGTGGCCACGACGGCGACATCGCCGGCGGCGTGGAGCTCTCTGCCAAGGTGGGGCTAAGGCCTAGAGGTCGAAAGAGACCCGGGAAGAAGGGGGAAACGACTCGGGGGCTCACCGCGGTTGCAGTGGGCGTCGAAGCGGGCTCGGAGACGCGCTGGAGACGGCGAATTCGTCGGCGATGATGGTCGGAGCCCGAAGAGGGGAAC
>NC_041383.1:311440900-311514130 GCF_002162155.2 Triticum dicoccoides | reverse complement strand
GGTAAGCTTCTCCCTTTTATTTTTTTCTGTTTTCTAATTTCTGACATTTGTTTTGATTTAAATAATATATTAAATCATTTATTTAACTTATGCCAATTTTTGCAGGGGCTAGATATATTATTCCAGAGCTCCTTTATAATTGGCATAATATTTGGACATATATTAATATATATAGAAATATATTTCCAATGCAAATATTTATGCATTAATTCCAAATGCCCAAAATAAATGTCCATGAGCCACTAAAAATATTGGTTTGATTTTTATCTCTGTCCAATATTTTCAGAGAGCAACATGAGCATTTTCTTGGACCCTTTTGGAGAAATTTTTATTTGGATCATTTTCAAAATGATTCTGAGGGTTTCACAGATCCCCATTTCAAGTTTCTGATGAAAGAGTAAACATGATGCAACACTCTAATGCATGACTAGCTAGGGTGTGACACCGAGTGGCCTATGTTTTGCCGGAATGTTGATTCATTTCCGTTTCGGCAAATTTCAGGTTCTCGATTTGTCCACTTTTTAGCAAAAGTCATGCCGAAATTTTTCGTGAATTTCGGCATGACTTGTGCTACAAACTAGGACATATCGAGTGCTCGGCATTTGCCACACCGGGAAGGAGTCAATGTTCCTGCAAAGCATAGGCCTTTTTATGTCATTATTCATTTTATTAGGTCTAGAATTAATTGACTAGATTTAATCGTAGGTAACATGGCTAGCAACAATGAAGGACAGGGTTCTGGTGACTGCAACAACGTCTACCTGGCGGCAGAAGAATTTTTGAGGGAAGCCAACGATCAAGAGTTGATGTTGGTGGGTCCACCTCTCACATCAGAGATTGAGACTGACATCAAGACCGGCGCTGAGACTGAGACCAGCGCTGAGACTGAGACTAGCATCGAGACCAGTGTTGAGACTGAGACCGGTGTCGAGACTAGAGAAGCCGATATAGAACCGAAAGCAAAGAGGCAATGGCTTCCTAACAAGCTCAGGACTACTAGACTGGTGGTCACTGAGGTGGACGACGACAATTTTGAGCCAACCGCGCAGGAGGAAGCACGCGCGTGCTATGGCAATCAAATAGACTGCATCATATGGACAACCGCCGCCATCAACGATGACAAACTAAATAGGATATATAATATGAGGCCCTCCCTCCTAAAGAAACTGCACCAGATATTCTTGTTCCCAGGCAAGAATGAAAAGGATTATAAAGATCCAGATAAGGATCCGGGACTGAAGAAGTTAAAAAAACACGCCATGACCAAGTTTAGTGATGTGTTGGCCGCCTGGAAATCAAGGGTGAAATATCGGATCGTCATCAAGAAGGAACCCTACTCCGAAATTGTAAAGGATAATCCGACAATCACGGCAGAGCACTTTCAAATATTCAAGGCGGCTTGCAAGCCCGAAGCTGCCAAAAAAAAGTCGAAGTACATGAAGGGGCTTCAACAGAGGAACATTGGGTGCCACCACCTCGGAAGCCGTGGTTACGGTGGGAAGAAGTCCATATGGGCCAAGGAGGACGCGGAAGCCACGAGTCTGGGCATCCCAGACCCCTTGGCGGAGTTCACCGTCCCGCGGGAGCGTGACGTCCTCAGGGCCCGGCACCGTTGGGACCCAGTGAAGAAGGTTTACAAGACGAATGCGGTGACGATGGAGTTCATGAGACTGCTAGTAATTTTAGTTTCTGATCAATACGACTGCACGTTAGTCATATTTGTAAACGATCCTTGTGCCTTTTGCAGAGACAGCAGCACAGGATTGCGGCCGAAAGCGACTCGCCGTCTGAGGCATTGGCGAGGCCCAAGTGGGACACTCCATTCAACCGGGCGTTGAACATATTGAAAGGACTCCCGGTGGAGACTCGATCGTCGTATGGGCACGTGCACAGTGTCGGAGACGGTGCCACGTGGAAGAAGTACTACCGTGAGACCATAGAGGAGAGAAAGGAAAGGCGGAGGTTAACTGAAGAAAACATCGACAAGAAGGTTGAGATTGCGGTTGAGAAGAAATCATCTGAGACAGTCACAACAGCGGTAGCTGCCGCAAAATAGGTGCTTGTAGATATGACTACTACCTTGGTTCCTACCGTTTTCAATTGGAGCAGGCGAAATCCAGAAAAAAATGCAGCGGACTTTTCCCTTGCTGACTTATTGGGGAGGAGCTTGACTAGCGTTGCACCAGCACCTGCAGCTACACCTGCTCCCACACCGGCTCCTGCACCTGCTCCCGCATCGGCTCCCGCACCTGCTCCCGCACCGGCTCTGGCACCGGACGTGCTCGGCGGTGCTTCATCTTTTGCTGAGCTCGACGCCCTCACGGTATCTGTCACACCGGCCCTCTTCAATAAATGTATAATCTACCGTTTTCGTTGCCTTTCGGATGTCTCACATTACAGACTTTTCTTTGCAGGCGGATGAAACCCCATGCACCATATTGTACACCATCGGCGACCAGAAGGTGGACGTGGGGAAGGCGATGATAATGTTGCCGAAGGAACCATTGTTCCACAGCCGTCCGATCCCCCCGGACGTCTTCAAGGTTTCCGTGGCCAGTGTCAAACCGGGCCATGAGAATTTGGCTCCTCTGGTAGTAGTGGGGGATGACGAGAAGACCCCGTGGCGGCTTGGTGATTGTTGCAATGGGTGGGTCCTGTTGTGGCCAAAGAGTCTGATTCGTCTGGAGGCGGCCGTGAGCACTCCCACGAGCATGCAGTTAGTTATGAACGTCAACACCTCACCTAATCAATTAGCGTCGGCTGTCATGGTGGGTGATAGCGAAGGGGGTGAGGAACAGGCTCAATTAGTCGTTGGTGACGTCGCAGATGAGGATGAGGATGACGATGACACTCAACAATTTGTCAATACTGGCGCATACTTAGGGTTTGAGCGTCATGAGTCAGTGCTTGAATTGTGGCCTCCGGAGTCTGAACATACTATGGACAACCTTCCGGTACCAAAGAAGTCTAGGAAGAGAGCGAGGAAAGGCAAAAAAGCTGATTCTATGATCCAGCAGCCTCAGCAGCCTCGGGTTCAAGACCGTATAGATATCCCCTGTGCGGCAAAATGGCATATCGTCGGTGAACCAATCCTACCTGAAGCAGTGATAGGGGCCAGATTCAGCAATGTAAGGAGACTTCATGACGATGTGCTGTGGAGAGAGAAAGGCATCATCGCCTCAAAAAATCCAGGATACCCACTCTACGTGGTTAAAGTGCCGCAACAATTGTCGTACATCGACACATTCCCTGCGGACAAGTTCTTCCTTTGATTCGATTACATCTTCGACATGTATCACTGGAAGAAGCTGGATTTTACGTTTGTTCGCCTTTATGCCTTGCACATGAACTACCTCATCGGGGTTGAGAAGATACCTTTTATCTGTGTCGTTGACCCGTACTTCATGCACGAGGGTTTCTTGGCAGTCTGCGCAAAGCACTGTGAATACGCGAGGGACTACCTCATCAATTTCATGCTCGCCAATAAGGACAAGGAGGCGAATCTCGTGCCTTATCATCCCCTGTAAGTTATCCCCGTGGATATCCTTCCTTCGATTTCAATCATTCATTTGCACGGTGGAGGCTAATTAATTTGAGGTGTACTTATTATGCGCAGCAGCGGGCGCGTCGTCCTCATCATCCTCTACCCCTGATACTCCCACTCTCTTTACTTGGACTTGTCGAAGAACATTACCAAAAAGGATTACACTCACATCAAGTCTGTTCTCGACAGTGCTATCTTTTACTATGGCAAACAGGGTGGAGAGGTAAACGACAAGAAGACAAGGAACGGCAGGCCCGCCTTCAGCCATAAGACCGACTTCTACTGCATCCAGCAACCGAGTGATTCTCTTAATGATGGATTCTATGACCTACACCACATGGTGGAGTACAGACGGGATCACCAGAACCTTCGCATGTCACCTAAATCCGGTCATGCCCATATTCTGCAATGGACAAAGGACTTAGGAGATATCGAGGATCATCGACTTCGAGCTAAGTTCTATCACATCTAGTGCAAACTTGCCCAAATCATCATGAAGGAGGTCGTTGAAAAAACAGGGATGTTCTACGAAGAAGGACAAATGTCGCAGGAAGACATCCGAACACGCGGAGCCTCTCAACGTCTCGACATGAAGCCTTTCACTAAGCTCGGGGACTTTCTCCCTGACATGGATGGATGGCACGACATGTTGGAGTGATTGTCGATATATGACAATGTGTCCGTTTAGTCCATACTTTCTGTATGACAAAACTTTGAGTTATGCACAGCGAAACTTTATTTGTGATGTAGTTAAACTGTCCTCCTCCTTGACTAGCGAACATCACTCTAGTTAGGGCATTTTGGGTATGATGAACTTTGTTATTTATGCTTATGATATGTTGCTTCTATTTTTTCCAAGTCTATCCCATTCTGTTTCTCAACTATATATGTTGCATATCATCGACTCATGTGACGATGCAGGTGCATAGATCATCGATGGCGAAGAAGTGCTACGCTAGGAGTATACGACGAGTGTCCACAGTGTCAGGCCCAGGTGTACCGGTTTCCGAGCGATAGCCAGTAGTTAGTTTAGGTTCACGCTAATGCGAGAGAGGGATAAGAACTAATGTACTTCATAGTTCCGCTCTCACTCATAGTGATAGCTCTTCTCGTGTATATCATTATTTAGATGGATGGCGATGTAGTTGCAAGTAATCGAGACTTGTATCGCTATTTTTGAGATGATGACGAGAGACCACTTTGTGTTGGATTATGATTATGATGATGACATGATTTGATGAGACTATTTGTATGTATATGCTATGATTACATTTGTATGTGTATGATATGCTAAAGATAATTGTATAAATCCTATTCAAATACAAAACAAATACGTAGAAAAAACCAGAAACTAATAAAACTAGCAATAGCAAGGGGAACAAAGAGTAGCGCTACCTTACCAGTAGCGCTTCCTGCTAAAAAGCGCTGCAAATATTAGCAGCAACGCTCTTCCCTAAAGCACGCTACTACTAGCCATGTATAACAGTAGCATGGGATGATAGGCGCTACTGCTACATGTTAGCTATAGCGCCTTATCAGTAGCGCGACGTCCCGCGCTAATGATAGGCAAAATACCCGTGCTACTTCTAGGGTTTTCCCAAGTAGTGCAACTTTAACATAAAACTTTTATCATAGGACTTTTATCATAGACTTCTCATGAAGAGGTAACAATTCATCACAACATTGAAGTATAAAGTATAAAGTCTATTGGAAACCAACAAACTATGTTCTCAGTCCACTTTGCAACTACAATTCATCATCTTTTCAGGAAGGGTCACGTATCGGAGCCTTTAGGCAAGTCCACATACTCAACCATCATTTAGTCTTCTATGATTGCTAACACTCACCGCGTACATATGAGCAAAATGTTTCAACCGGACACATAGAAATATAGGGGCTTATAGTTTCTCCTCCCAATGTATTCACCTCAAGGGTGATGTCAACAATAATAACTCATGCTACCCATATTCAACTGGATATATGTGACTAGATCTTTCCTCACCACATGATGCTTGCCAAAGGAGAAAATAAAAAGAAATAGAGAGAAGAACTTTGACTATTACATGAATGTAAATACATAAAATTAAAAGATAGGCCCTTCGTAGAGGGAAGCAGAGGTTGCCATGCGCTTTTCTTTTTGTACGCTCAACCCCTTAGTGAAATAGAATGTCACGTTATATTGCCCCTTATGATGGCAACCTTTATTATGTAGTCTTTCGCTTTTGTTCTTCGTCATCACAAGTTCGTACAACACTCTATTTTCTCTTACACTAAATGATCTAACACTTTTAGAAGCAATTTTTATTGCCTTATTGCACCGATGACAACTTACTTGAAGGATCTTACTCAATCCATAGGTAGGTATGGTGGACTCTCAAAACAAGATTTGGGTTTAAGGATTTTGGATGCACAAGTAGTTTCTCTACTTAGTGCGGAGTTTTTGGCTAGCAAAGATCGGGGGCAAGGAACAGATGTTGAAGGATCTATGACAATATAGCTTCTATTTGAATATGAACAAACCTAAATCATTACATTGTCTTCCTTCTCCAACGTCAACAATTTTGGCATATAATATTTTGATGGGTGCTCACAATCACAAAAGATTTCCAGGATAGTGTATTTGCATGTGAATCTTCTCTTCCCTTATTAATTCTTTCATGAGGTTCATCGTTGACCAATGCTACATTTGTCAATGTACAATAAAATTTTCTACTTATACTTTTCCTTGTGTGATGTCATCACTTGCCATATGATTAGCATATGATCTTTTTCATTTATTTCCTTTCTTTTTATTGAAAGAAGAAAGTAAAAGAAGAAAAACTCAAACTAAACTTTATTATAGATCTCTCACATGATTACAAAGATAGATCACTAAGCAATCTGTCGAAAAGAAAGGATCGAACTAAACTTTTGTTCATCTAAAGCAAAAGATAACTATGGATCAAACTAAGAAAAACAAAGGCAAAAGATAGTGGAGGTGATATGATACCAGGGCACCTCCCCCAAGCTTGGCGAAAGCCAAGGGGATTGCCCATACCTAATACTCAATTTTGTTTTGGTGATGAAGGAGGAGGTGCTGGTGCTGAAGTAGTGGTGACCCTATCCTTAAGGACCAAGAGATTCTCCAATCTACGGGGATGCTCTGGAGGAAGGTGATGTGCTCTTGATGCAGAATATTTTCACAAGTGAGGAACTTATTTTGCACCCGAACCATTTCAATGATCTTGAAGGTTGCAATCTAATTGGAGGTAAGATGAGCATAGTAAGGTTTAAGGATATCTTCCACTTCATCCTCGGCAGCTAGTGTTTGCTCAATCACCGGCACTTGATCTCTGGTGGTCTCCTTGCTCTTGTCCTCCTTGTCTGCTCCAATGGGCTCTTCCCTCTTCAGCTCGATCTTCATCAACCAAGCATCCTCTTCCACATTGCTAGACGAAGAAGAAGACATGATGTCTGGCTCAACAAATTTGACAAAAAACAGCGAGAAAAGGAAAACAGGAGATTTCTCCATGATACGGAGGTCAACAAGTACGGGGGGTATATAAAGATTTTTTATCTTGGGAAATAAGCAAACAGAAGAAAAAGGAGTCCGGAAGGTACCCGAAGTGAGCACAACCCACCGGGGCGCCCTGGTGTCTTGTGCCCACTAGGGTCACCTTCCTGGTAGTTTCTTATTTTCCAAATTTTTTAAATATGCCAAAACTGACAAAAAAAATTGCGGTGTTTTTGGAGTCCGTTTACTTACCGTATCACGTACCTCCTCTTTTTCACAATTCTGGAGTGTTCTAGAAGGTTTCTTATATGTGTTCTTCTGATGTCGTAGTTTGGATAATATTGCTTTCAATATTAATGTACCTGAGATCTATTCTTTTATTCGTTTCCCATTAACAACCTTCGGATTAGTGCCTTCAACACTATTTATTTTGATCGCTCCAGATCGATAAACCTCCTCGATAATATAGGGTCCTTCCCATTTGGAGAGGAGTTTCCTTGCAAAGAATCTGAAACGAGAGTTGTACAAAAGAACATATTCTCCAACTTCAAACTCACGTTTTTGGATTATTTTATCATGCGATCTTTTAGCTTTTTCTTTGAATAACTTGGCATTTTCATAAGCTTAGGTTCTCCATGCATCTAACGAGCTAATATCATATAACCTCTTTTCACGAGCAAGTTTGAAATCATAGTTGAGTTCTTTAATTGCCCAATATGCTTTATGTTCTAACTCAAGAGGCAAATGAGAAGCTTTTCCATAAACCATTTTATAAGGAGACATACCCATAGGATTTTTATATGTTGTTCTATAAGCCCAATGTGCATCATCAGTTTCTTAGACCAATTCTTCCAGGACCTACTGACAGTTTTTGTAGGTTTAGTTTTATTTCTCTATTCCTAAGTTCAACTTGACCACTAGACCGAGGATGATAGGGTGATGCAATTCTATGGTTGACATCATACTTAGCAAGTATTTTACGGAAAGCATCATGAATAAAGTGTGAACCACAATCAGTCATTAAATATCTAGGGACTCCAAACCTTGGGAAAATAACTTCCTTAAGCATTTTAATAGAGGTGTTGTGATCAGCACTACTAGTTGGAATAGCTTCTACCCACTTAGCAACATAATCGACATCAACCAGAATATGAGTATACCCATTCCCAAACATCGAATGGTTTAACAGCAAGTGAATAATTCATAGGCAGTTCTTGACGCTTACCGATATTACCTATTCTTTGGCATTCATCACAAGATATGTCAGTGTACAGAAGTATGGGTATTTCTGTACCCCTTACTGGTGCACGGGCAGTCGTAGCCACACCAGCGGCAGGGCTTGGCGGGGCAGAGGAAGACAAAAACCGAATACTACCAAGACATGTGCACGAAGCACAAGGAGCAGAGGGTGAGCTGGACCACCCCCGGCAACACCCTTGCCGGGGTGACCTGCACAACACCTCCAAGTTCATCACCCTTGGGGCTGAGAGCTCCGACACCATCGACAATGTTAAGACCAAGATCAGGAGAGTACATGCCTGGTAGCATGTAGGTCCTCATGAAGATTGACAGCACATAGATCCTCGTGGGAACAGAAGACGTAGACCCCCAGGAAGACCCTTGTCGAGGATGACTCCAAGGCCCCCGGCAAGCCTTGCTGGGGACGATCGCTGGGACGCGGCCAGACCCACGCCCGGCAAGGTTTCGCCACCTCACCACCGCTCCAATGCGACGATAGGCGTGCGAACTAAAAAGGTGCCTGCATGGCGGCATGCAGATCTTCGTGGAAGCTTTACCATTGTGCCAGCGCGGTAGCTAGTTAGCCAGCATGGCACTGCATGCCTCGTCAGCCCGGACGCGTGTCGAAGCAAGGAGGAGCGGCGAAGGACGGGATGGCTTCTGTTGCCGGCCCTGATAAAGTAGGAGGACACGTAGGCAGCGCAATAAATGTGTTTGTCCTACGTTGCCGAGCGATAAGCTCGTCCACAATAACTTGCCACCTCCTGTATGCCACTGTGGCAACCCCCTTGCGTATAAAAGGAGGCCAAAGGTATAAAGAGAGAGGATTCGGACTTTTGGACCAGACACGCATTGTAGCTAGTTCAAAAGCTCAAGAACACATATATCCAGACAAGTAGGACTAGGGTATTACACATCTTTGCAGCCCGAACCTGGGTAAAATCCCCTGTGTGGTAAAGGCTCGACCTGCTCTTCCTGCAGCTAATCCCCCACTGAATGTAGAAGGGATCCTTGTGACCCCATAGGTCCCGACATCTTTGGCGCGCCAGGTAGAGGGAATTAGTCGTGAGAATCTGGTCTGCTAGTTAGTCCAGTAGTTTCTTCACCATGATGGCTCCGAAGGAGAAGATGATCGTAACGATCGGCCCGTCTGGGGCCGCTCCGCTTGCACCTGCACAAACAGGTGACGTGGTGAATGCCAGTGGTGGAGGAGATCGAGATCTTCCACATCATCCAAACATGAGAAGCCAAGCGGCCGGCGTCCTCCGTAGCAGCGTTGACGGTCAGCGTGCCGCCGCGCCCAAGGATAGAGCAGCGCTACCTACGGGTGGCGTGGGGACCTCCGAGGGCTGGAAGATGACCCCGCCAACGCACGCATCGTGGTCCTCTTAGCTCGTGCGCGACAAACAGCATCGCGGTGTTGAAGACCCCAGGCGTCGCCGCGGCAAAAGCCCAAAGTGTCACTCTCAAGACACAGAGCCGACATGCACGCCATGATGTTGGCGAAATGAGCGCGCGGCCACGAAATCATGACGGGACTCCATCTAACATAGTTAAAAGTCTGAGTTCCTCCCATTCCTCGCGTTTGTCGCTGCCACCCACACGAGCAGAAATACTATCGCAAGCACAGCTACTCCTCGACTTTACTCCTGCCTTGGAGAAGCAAGAAGAGTGGAGGGTTTCCATCCAAAGCCTGATTGGCCATGCCAACAGTGATGGCCACCGGGTAGCAAGTCCCTTGCGGTGCCGGACTGACGAACCGGCACGTGTGGACAGTGGAAGGGTTGGAGGCGCTGCGACCACGATGCACACCCCTACACCATAGCTGGCCCATCGGGGTGACGCCCATGACAACGTGTCCATGGTGTTGTCAAACCCAGGGATGCGTCGTGACCAACGTCAAGTTCTTCGAGAGCGCCTCAACGAGGACGCCCGGACAACTATCGAGCGGCGATGGGAGGCACGTCACCAATCTGATAGGCGTGCTAGGCCCACTGCATACAGGCCTGCACCGGGGGATGCTGGCAACTTTCCCTATGCAATAACTTGTCCATCATTCACCGAAGAGCTGCGGCAGTTCCAGTGGTCCAACACCCGCATGTTCAAACCTGAGGTCCTGGAGAAGTACGACGGCAAGACTGACCCATCCGAGTTCCTGAGCATTTACACCATTGCGATGCAAGGTGCTAGAGCACGAGACGACAAGGTACTCGCCAACTATTTCCCGTTGGTGCTCAAGCCCAATGTCAGGTCATGGTTGATGCACTTGCCCATAGACTCCATTACTTCCTAGTTCGATCTATGCCATGAGTTTATTGGTGCCTTCATGGGCAGCCATGTAGCTCCTGGACAGGCGAGTGATTTGCACGTGATCCCCCAGAGGGACAGCGAATCCTTTCGCAAGTACATACAGAGATTCAGTCGTGTGCAGTACAACATCCCCGATGTTCATCCCGCCGCTGTCATTCGTGTGTTCCATCAGAACATGCGCAGTTGTAAGATGTGTGAAGAGCTAGCAATGAACAAGGTTGCGGATGTTGCTGAACTGTATGTTCTGGCCGATAGATGTGCCCGAGCTGAAGAAGGAAGAAAGTACCACGGCGAGGATGCCAACGTGGGAGGTGACTATGAAGACGAAGACACCGTCGCCCCGGTGAAGATGGGCCGGCGACGTAACAGGAAGCGCAAGGGCAAGACCGTGCTTCCCATGGAGGAATCCGGCGACCCCGACACTGCCAAGAAAGCCAAGGTCGATGACCCCAGCAAGGAGATCACGGGGTGCAATGCCTGCCGGGATGTAGCGGCTGCCGGCAAGTCAGAAAGCTCTGACAAGTAGTACTACAAGATTCATCATACTAAGGGCCACGACCTCCAGAACTGCCGCCAAGTGGAGCTGCTGATGGAGAAGCAAGGGGCTGAGTACGAGAGACATGACAAGGAGAAGGACGAAGGAGGCGCTGAAGGATCCAACAAGAAGAGCTGCGACCGAGGAGGGTACACCGACAAGGAAAGGCAACAAGAGAGGCCTGCTCAAGTTCGTGACAAGAAAGAGGAGGATGATGATCAGGACGACGATGACGAATCCACCGAGCATGAGTTTCCGAAGGCAACATAAGTCATGTGTGTCGTCGGAAGTGCCTCATTGCATTCTTCCCACCGCCAACTTACACAGTGGGCGCGTGAGTTTAATGCACCAGAACCAATGGTCAACACCCAGAAGCCGCTGAGGTGGTCCCACACGCCTATCATCTTTGACGCCGAGGATCACCCTAATCGCACAACTGCGGTCGGGTGTCTGCCGTTGTTGGTATCCCCAACAATACGCAACCTCAAGGTGACGAAGATGCTAGTTGATGGTGGGGCCGGCCTGAACTTGATCTCGCCCAACGTGATCAAGAGGTTGCAGATCCCTGATGAAGATCTTGAAGAAACGGGTACGTTACAAGGGATCAATCCGTAGAGGAGCCAGCCCAAGGGAAGGGTCACGCTGCTAGTCACGTTTGGTGGCGACCTCAATTACAGGACAGAGAGAATCGTTTATGATGTTGCCGAGATCCCATTGCCATATAACAGGATCCTTGGCCGCCTAGCGCTAGCCAAGTTCATGGCGGCATTGGACTACGCATATAAGAAGTTGAAGATGCCTGGCCCGATGAGAATCATCACCATCAGTTGCGACAAGAATGGCGCGCTCATCTGTGCTGATCAGCTCTATCGAGAGGTGGTTGCAGCGTCTGCCGCCAAGGCACCTGCTCCCACCACCGAGAAGAAGACCAGCAAGGTCTTGGCCACCGGCAAGACTCCTTGCTCCGGCAAGGGTTTCCGCACTCACTCTGGCAGACGCACCTCTTCAGAGTGTTGTGTTCCCACTGAGGACGTGCCAGAGAGCTCTACTGGCAAGAACAAGAAGTCCAGGGCGGTCCCGCCAGAAACCAAGAAGGTGTCTGTCAAGGAGGACGGCACAGGTGGAGATTTTACCATAAGCTCCACCCTTGACAGCAAATAGGAAAGCGCGCTCGTCGCCTTCCTACAGGAAAATGTCGACGTGTTTGCGTGGAAAGCATCCGACATCCCCGGCATTCCCAGCGAGGTGATTGAGCACCATCTTGCTGTCTGCCCCCATTCACGGCCCGTCAACCAGAAGGTCAGAAAGCAAGCTTTGGAGCGACAAGAGTTTATCATCGAGGAGATCCGGAAGTTGGAGGCGGCAGGTTTGGTCAAGGGAGTACTCCACCCGGCGTGGTTGGCCAATCCAGTAGTAGTACGTAAGGCGAATGGGAACTAGAGGCTGTGTATAAACTATATTTATATCATTAAAGTTGTCCAAAGGATCCTTTCCCATTGCCACGTATTGACCAGGTAGTGGACTCCACTGCTAGGTGCAACCTGTTGTCATTCCGTGATGCTTACTCAGGATATCATCAGATCTTCATGACAAAAGAAGATGAATAGAAGACCTTGTTCATCACCCCATGTGGTATGCATTGTTTTGTACGGATGCCTTTTGGGTTGAAAAGCGTTGGTTCAACATTCGCCCAAGCAGTCCAAATCGGTTTTGAGCCCCAGCTCCATAGAAATATGGAAGCCTACATGGATGATATAGTGGTCAAAACAAAATACAAGGCCACGCTCGTGCAGGAGCTGGAAGAAACCTTTGCAAATTTGCGCAAGATCAACCTCAAGCTCAACCCAGAGAAGTGTGTGTTCGGCATCCCGTCCGACAAACTTCTTGGGTTCTTTGTGTCTCAACGTGGAATCAAAGCGAATCCCGACAAGATCAAAGCCATTGAGCAGACTGAGGCGCCCCGACGAGTCAAGGACGTCTGTAGGCTTGCCGGCCGCTTTGCCACCCAAAGTAGGTTTATCTCTAAGTCTGATGAGCGCCCTCCCCTTTTTCAAAATTTTGAAAAAGGAGGGTCCAATGAAATGGACTCCAGAGGCAAAGGTAGCGATGGAAGATTTAAAGAGGTACCTCTCGTCTACGCCAATACTAGTCGCGCCCAAACTACAAGAGCAAAAAATCAAGTGGTCAGTGCTGCGCTAGTGGCGGAGAGAGAAGATGAGGAAGAGGCGACTGCGGAGGCAGGGCTATCAGGTGAGGAAACAGGGCCGGCAGGACCCAATATCGGCAAGACAGAATCCCCGGCAGAGCCCGGTCCCGACAAGACAGAATCTGCACAAATGAGTGATGTAAAGCGGAAGAAGAAGGTGGTGAGACACCCAATCTACTTTGTCAGATCCATCTTGCAGGGAGCTAGGTCAAGGTATTCTGGCATGCAGAAGTTGCTTTTTGGCCTTCTTATGGCCTCGAGAAAGCTACGCCACTACTTTCAAGCACATGAGATCACCGTCGTCACTCGCCTCCCGTTGCAATGAATCTTGCATAATCCTGATGCAATTGGGAGGATTGTGGAGTGGGCATTGGAGTTGTCGAGCTTTGGACTCAGATTCGAAAGTACTTCGATAATCAAGAGCAGGGCTTTGGCAGAGTTCCTAGGAGAATGGACATGCATGCCCAACGAAGAAGTTCAGGAGACCACCCTTCCCTGCAAAGAGGCAAGTAGTCATTGGATTATGTACTTCGATGGGGCTTTCTCGTTACAAGGTGCTGGTGTCGGTGTGCTGCTCATCACGCCCACTAGAGAACGCCTAAAGTATGTGGTCCATATGCACTCTCCCTGGGAGAGGTCGACAAACAACACCACATAATACGAGGGGCTGCTTGCCGGTCACAGGATCGCGGTGGACCTCGGAATCAGGAAGCTTATTGTCATAGGAGATTCAACTTGTCGTCAAGCAAGTCAACAAGGATTATCAGAGCCCGCTGTTGGAGGATTATGTGGATGAAGTGTGGAAGTTGTAAGAGCGCTTTGACGGTATGCAAACAGAGCATGTTCCTCGAGAGGAGAACAACATTGCCGATGACTTGTCAAAGCACGCTACCCTTAAGCTACTTGTCGAACCAGGTACCTTTGTGCTTCAATTATCTCAGCCATCTGTTGAACCATCACCCGAGAAGAACAAGCGAAGGAAGGCAGGCCCCGACAAATACTTTCCCGCAGAGCTCCCAGGAGCCGCCGACAAGGAAGTTGCCGGGTACCCCAAGCTTGCCGGGGAGCAGCATCCTCCGGCAGAGTCCCCAGCACTTGCCGTAGAGACAGCTGCCCCCACTGCAGAAGACATGCTTGGTCCTTACCGTAGAGACAGCATGGGCACATCATACTGTCTATTTCTTCCAAACAGTGGAGCTCCCCGAGGAGCAGGAAGAACCAGAGAAAGTAGCCCGTCGGTCTAGCATGTACTAGTTTGTGGAAGATGTCCTTTATAGAAGGAGGCCGAACAGTGTGAAATTGAAGTGTATCCCTCGGGAGTACAAACTGGATCTGTTTGCAGAGATACATAGAGGCATATGTGGCTCCCACATAGGGTCAAGAGCCCTTGCCGGCAAAGCATTCTGGCAAGGTTTCTTTTGGCCCACTGCCCTCCAGGATGCAACGACACTAGTAACCAAGTGTGAAGCGTGCCATTTTCATTCAAAGAAGGTTCATCAACCAGCTCAATCCCTTCAAACAATCCCTCTCTCCAGACCATTTTCGGTCTGGGGGCTCGACATACTGGGCCCCTTTCCCCGTGTTGTCGGGCTCTTTGAGTACTTGTACGTAACAATTGACAAGTTCACAAAGTGGACAGAAGTGGAGCCAATGAGAAAGGTGACATCACAGTCGGCCGTCAAGTTGTTCAAAGGACTCGTTTGCCGTTTTGGTGTGCCTAACAGAGTCATCACCGACAACGGCACACAGTTCATGAACTGCACCTTTGTGGAATATATCTAAGACCTTGGCAGCAAAGTTTTCTTTGCTTCTGTTGCTCAACTAAGAAGCAGTGATCAGGCCGAAAGGGAAAATGTTGTAGTGTTGCGAGGCCTCGAAACAAGAACTTTTGACAAACTGTGCAGGTGTGGAAGATGCTGGATTGATGAGTTGCCGACGGTTCTTTGGTCAATCAGAACGACACCAAATCGAGCTACCAGCCAGACACACTTTGCCCTAGTATACAGGGCAGAAGCAGTTCTCCCCATGGAATTCATATACGGGTCACCTCGAGTGCTCGCTTATGATGAGCTTGAGCAAGAGGAGTTGCACCAAGATGATGCGACGCTCCTTGAGGAAGATCGTCTTCGAGCTGCTGTGCGAGCCGCTCGCTACCAGCAAGCCTTGCGCCGCTATTATAGCCTCAAGGTTCATGCCGGAAGCCTTGAGGAAGGATACCTTGTTCTTCGACACGTTCAGTCCGCCAAGAATTCAAACAATTTGACGCCAAAGTGTGAGGGCCCCTATCGGGTAATGCGAGTCACCAGGCCTGGCGCAGTCCGCCTGGAGACCGAAGATGGCATTCCGGTGAGCAACTCCTGGAATATCGTACATCTTCGCAAGTTTTACCCATAGGGCGTGGTTGCGGGGAGCTCCGGCAACCCCCCCCCTTTTGTACTAACCTTTCCAACTAGGCTTGTAACCCTATGTGCAGTGCCAGGTGCAAATCCTGTGTGCAGCCAGATAGCGTTTAGTATATACAGTTTCCTGCTAGTTTCCATGTTTATATATGTATATACGCATGCATGCATGCTTGCCCAGGATTTTGTGCTACCTTAGATTCTAACAGGTGCTGGGAAACCACCAAGGCTCCGTGCCCCCGTTCTCTTCTCCTTTCAAGCATAGTAATAACGCCCCGGCAAGAAATTGAGAAGACTGCTCGGCACGGCATCTCCACCGACAACCCAACCAGATAAAGTTCATCTCCTACCCATTCATGTTCGTAACTTGTGACTTGCACATTAGAAAACCTCGCCACTTGTTCAGACTTGGGTGCTCCCATCCCCGACTCAAACGCTGCTTCGGTCGGGGTAGTTGCAGTAACCTTGGATAAAAAGAGTTTGGAAGAGGGGCTGGACCCTGTATCTCTAACCCAACTAATGTGATTCTCCGGCAGGAACAGAGGGCGCCGGCAAGGTAGCTTGCTAGGGAGACTCATTTATTTTCATTAAAGGGGCATTTCGCATCTACACGAGCTTATACATGCATGAGTTCCCGGCAAAAGTTAATCTTTTTCATTGATATCTTGATGCAAGTACAAACATTACTAATGCGGAGCATCCCACGTTCATCCCCATGTACACTCCAACTACTCTCCAAACCCCAAGAGGACATATGACGAGACCTTAACTATACGCAATTGGACACAAGGTGAACTCGCTTCTCTCCGAACCTTCACTTTCTACATGTGAGACATGGCTACTACCTCCAACGTGTGTGCAATGCATGATCAGGTACTTAGAGGAAAGCCACGGAGCCACCACATCCAACATAAGAGCTAGCAAGGACTCCAAGTACAAGGACCAAGATAAGAAGCTGCCCGAAGCAACAACCACCGGACGAACGGCCCATCTCGGACATCCGGCCCCTGAAAGTCATGCCAGCCCAAGGAAAACAGGCCAACACACGCTACAACGGCCGGACGTGCGACCAGGACCGGACGTCTGACACACTCCAGGCCCTGGACGACCGAGCACCCCCGGACGACCGAACCCACGGCAACAGAAGCTAATTTATGGAAATCCGAAGAACTACGGACATTCGGACCCCCGTGAGCCCCCGGACGATCGGTGTCTCACGGACATCCGGACCCTGGCTGCGTCCAGTTTCGGGCCGAAGCCCATGTACCCCTCCACTTCGCCCCTCTTTTGCACTAAGACTATAAAATGACCTCTCCCTCCTCCTAGCTACGGTAGCATTGATTTAGCTCATTTGTGAGATAGAGCCTCGCTCATCCATCCGGATCTACTCCTCGTGAGGGATCGACACCTCCATCCGGAGAAGATCCACCTGGGTTCAAGACCTCCATCCGGAGTAGACCATAATGAAGACCTCCTCACTAAGAAGAACCGATTACCCTCTGTATCGTCCTTTGTTGGACTTGGATCTTGTATCTCTACTTGTGTTTCCATGATCTAGCACATGTGTGATCATATTCTTGTTTGTTGAGTGTTTTCCTCTTGTGTTTCCCTGTGATTTCTCTTGTTCCCCTCCTCGTGTTCTTCGTGTTCCTCATAGGGATCCTCTCCAAACGTGAAAGATCGGCCCCTAGGAGTTTGCCCTACATCATCTTGGTATCACGAGCCACATTGAGCACGTATTTGGAGCCCCTATCCCTCTTTTTCTAGCTTGATTTTGTTGTGTTCTTCCCCAAATCCGAAAATCCCCACCAAAAATAGCCCCAATTGTTTTTTGTAATTTGTTGGTTTGATGATGTTTTGTTGATCTTGATCCATGGATTTTCTTGGTTTCTAGTGGATCTAGCATCTCCCCAAGTTTCCCCATCTTTCATCCACAAAATCTCTTCATTTTCGACCCCGAAATCTCAATTTTCCGCCCAAAATCGCGCCCCCGAACTCGCATCTCGTGTTGACCCCGACCCACCGGACAACCGGCATTTTACGGACGTCCGGACCCCCCACGAAGCAACGGACATCCGCAACTCTCCGGACGACTGGAACAACCTTTCCAGAACAGTTTTTACGGATTTCCGAGCCTTCCCGGACGTCCGACGACCAGACATCCGACCTTTCCCGGATGTCTGTAACTTGTAGTTTCAGACTTCGGCTGACTTTTGTTTTGTCCATAACTCATTCATACAAACTCCGATTTTGACGTTCTTTAGCTCGTTTTGAAGCTATTGACATTCCCCATCCCACAAAAATACCACCAACACCATTTGACTCCATCAAAGTTTCCAAAATTTGGCAACTTTTCCTAGGCCTTCCACCATATCATCCGCTACACCATGATACGTCTCCAACGTATCTATAATTTTTGATTGCTCCATCCTACTTTATCTACTGTTTTAGGCAATATTCGGCTTTATTATCCACTTTTATATTATTTTTGGGACTAACCTATTAACCGGAGGCCCAGCCCAGATTTGTTGTTTTATGCCTATTTCAGTGTTTCGAGGAAAAGGAATATCAGACGGACCCAAAATGGAACGAAATAAACTAGAGAAGTTAATTTTGGAAGGAAACCAACCTGATGAGCTTGGAGTGCACGCCAGGGGAGTCCCGGGCTGTCCACGAGGGTGGAGGGCGCCCCCCACCCTGGGCGCGCCCCCTACCTCGTGAGCCACCCAAAGGTCCACCGACGTACCCCCTGCACCCATATATACCTATGTACCCTAAAACTTCCAGAACAGAAAATAGTTCGGGAGTTCCGCCGCCGCAAGCCTCTGTAGCCACCAAACAAATCGGGACCCTGTTCCGGCACCCTGCCGGAGGGGGATCCCATCACCGGAGGCCATCTTCATCATCCCGGCGCTATCCATGACGAGGAGGGAGTAGTTCACCCTCGGGGCTGAGGGTATGTATCAGTAGCTATGTGTTTGATATCTCTCTCTCGTGTGCTCTCTCATGTTCCTCTATGGGACGATCTTGATGTATCCCGAGCTTTGCTATTGTAGTTGGATCTTATGATGTTTCTCCCCCTCTACTCTCTTGTGATGAATTGAGTTTCCCCTTTGAAGTTATCTTATCAGATTGAGTCGTTTATGAACACTTGATGTATGTCTTGCGTGGGATAACCGTGGTGACAATGGGTTATTCTATTGATCCACTTGATGTATGTTTTGGTGATCAACTTGCGGGTTTCGTGACAATTGGGAACCTATGCATAGGGGTTGGCACACGTTCTTGACACTCCGGTAGTAGCTTTGGGGAACTCTTTGAAATACTTTTATGTTGGTTGGACGAATCTGAGATTGTGTGATGCATATCATATAATCATGCCCACGGATACTTGAGGTGACAATGGAGTATCTAGGTTACATTATGGTTTTGGTTGATTTGTATCTTAAGGTGTTATTCTGGTACGAACTCTTTTATAGATTGATCCAAAAGAATAACTTTGAGGTGGTTTCATACCCTACCATAATCTCTATGTTTGTTCTCCGCTATTAGTGTCTTTGGAGTGACTCTTTGTTGCATGTTGAGGGCTTGTCATATGTTCTATCTATGTTATTATTGTTGAGAGAACTTACACTAGTGAAAGTATGAACCCCAGGCCTTGTTTCCTATCATTGCAATACCGTTTACGCTCACTTTTACCACTTGTTACCTTGCTGTTTTTATTATTTCATATTACAGAAACCTATATCTACTATCTATTTTGCACTTGTATCTTCATCTCTTCACCGAACTAGTGCACCTATACAATTTACCATTGTATTGGGTGTGTTGGGGACACAAGAGACTCTTTGTTATTTGGTTGCAGGGTTGTTTGAGAGAGACCATCTTCATCCTATGCCTCCTACGGATTGATAAACCTTAGGTCATCCACTTGAGGGAAATTTGCTACTGTCCTACAAACCTGTGCACTTGCAGGCCCAACAACGTCTACAATAAGAAGGTTGTGTAGTAGACATCAAGCTCTTTTCTGGCGCCATTGCCGGGGAGGTTAGTGCTTGAAGGTATATTTTTAGATCTTGCAATCGAATCTTTTTGTTTCTTGTTTTAGCACTAGTCTAGTTTATAGAAGAAAACTACCAAAAAAAATGGAGTTGAGTTTGTCTCATATGCTTCACCTTTTTAATATCTTTGGTGAGTATGATGGAAAGGATAATTGTGCTCAAGTACTAGAAGAAGAAATCTATAGAATGTTTTTATATGATGAGCATGATTGCAATGTTGTTAGTATAAATTCCTTGAATATCCATGATCCTAATGATATGCAAAGCCACAAGCTTGGGGAAGCTATGTTTGATGAATATGATATTTTTAGCATCCCAAGTTTTGATATGCAAAGTTGTTATGATGATAGCATGCCTCCTATTTATGATGATTATTGTGATGATACGTATACTATAAAGAAGAAGTTTGCTTATGTGGAGAGTAGAAAATTTTCTATGCTTGTAGATCATGAAAATAATGCTTTAGGTGCTGGTTATATTGTTGAATTCATTCGTGATGCTACTGAAATTTATTATGAGAGAGGAACATATGCTTGTAGGAATTGCAATAATGTCAAGTTTCCTCTCTATGTGCTTAAAATCTTGAAGCTATGCTTGTTTTGCTTCCCTATGCTAGTTGATTATTGTTCCCATAAGTTGTTTGCTCACAAAATCCCTATGCATAGGAAGTGGGTTAGACTTAAATGTGCTATTCATATGCTTCATGATGCTCTCTTTATGTTTCAATTCTTATCTTTTATGTGAGCATCATTGCCATCATCATGCCTAGCTAGGGGCGTTAAACGATAGCGCTTGTTGGGAGGCAACCCAATTTTATTTTATGTTTTTTGTTTTTGCTTCTGTTTAGGAATAAATAATCCATCTACCTTCTGTTTGGATGTGGTTTTATGTTTTAATTAGTGTTTGTGCCAAGTAGGACCTATAGGATAACCTACGATGATAGTTGATTTGATTCTGCTGAAAAACAGAAACTTTGCATGCACGAATATAATTATGATAAAACACATGAACGTGATTTTGCGTTGATTGTTTTTTCTTCTGATCAATAAACACATTTTCCAGGACTTCCTATTTTGGTAGAATTTTTAGAGTTCCAGAAGTTTGCGTTAGTTACAGATTGCTACAGACTGTTCTGTTTTTGACAGATTCTGTTTTTCGTGTGTTGTTTGCTTATTTTGATGAATCTATGGGTAGTAAATTAATTTATAAACCATAGAGAAGTTGGAATACAGTAGGTTTAACACCAATATAAACAAAGAATGAGTTCATTACAGTACCTTGAAGTAGTCTTTTGTTTTCTTTCTCTAACGGAGCTCACGAGATTTCTGTTGAGTTTTGTGTTGTGAAGTTTTCAAGTTTTGGGTGAATTCTTTTGATGGATTATGGAACAAGGAGTGGAAAGAGCCTAAGCTTGGGGATGCCCATGGCACCCCCAAGATAATACAAGTGTCACGCCCAATATGCGACCCTATTCAAAAGGAACTCGAAGGTCCCACCAAGGATAGACACGCATATTGAAACGCTTTTGCAAGGTGGATATCATTACATCAACATTACATAATAGAAGGGGATACATACATAAGGCATACAATGCCACATGAATACAACATCACAATACATAAAAGCATCATCCGACTACGGATGAAACACAAATAGAAACTCAAACGACATCCACTCTGCTAGCCCAGGCTGCCGACCTGGAACCTATCCCCTGATCGAAGCAGAAGCAGAAGAAGAACTCAACACAAGCAAGCATCGCTCTCGCGTCATGATCATCGCATAACCTGTACCTGCAACTCTTGCTGTAGTAATCTGTGAGCCACGAGGACTCAGCAATCCCATTACCATGGGTATCAAGACTAGCAAAGCTTAAAAGGAAAGGAAGGGGTAAAGTGGTGAGGCTGCAGCAGCGACTAAGCATATATGGTGGCTAGCATACGCAAATAAGAGTGAGAAGAGAGCAAATGGAACGGTCGTGAAACTAGCAATGATCAAGATTGATCCTGAACTCCTACTTACGTCAAACATAACCCAGAAACCGTGTTCACTTCCCGGACTCCGCCGAGAAGAGACCATCACGGCTACACACACGGTTGATGCGTTTTAATTCGGATCTGGTGTCAAGTTATCTATAACTGGACATTAACAAATTCCCATCTGCGTATAACCGCAGGCACGGCTTTCGAAAGATTATACCCTGCAGGGGTGTCCCAACTTAGCCCATGACAAGCTCTCGCGATCAACGAAGGAATAGACCTTCTCCCAGGAAGACCCGATCAGACTCAGAATCCCGGTTTACAAGACATTTCGACAATGGTAAAACAAGACCAGGAAGACCGCCCGATGCACCGACAATCCCGATAGGAGCTGCACATATCTCGTTCCCAGGGCAACACCGGATGAGCAATCTGTACAACTAAAACCAGACCTCAAGTTTCCCTGAGGGGGCGCTGCAAAGGGCTCTAGTTCGGACCAACACTTAGACAAGCACTGGCCCGGGGGGGCTGTAATAAATATGACCCTTGGGTTAATTACTCCTAAGGGAAAATATAGGTGGTGGTGAGGCAAATGGTAAGACCAAGGTTGGGCCTTGCTGGAGGAGTTTTATTCAAAGCGAACTGCCAAGGGGGTCCCATAAATCACCCGACCGCGTAAGGAACGCAAAATCCGGAAACATAACACCGGTATGACGGAAACTAGGGCGGCAAGAGTGGAACAAAACACCAGGCATAAGGCCGAGCCTTCCACCCTTTACCAAGTATATAGATGCATTAATAATATAAGAGATATTGTGATATCCCAACATATTGTCCACCATGGAGCAATATTCAACTTCACCTGCAACTAGCAACGCTATAAGAGGGGCTGAGCAAAGCGGTAACATAGCCAAACAACGGTTTGCATAGGAAAGGTGTCAAAGGTTAGAGGTTCATGGCAACATGGGATGGCTTGACAAACAGATGATAGGTAGCGCAGCAAAGCGATAAAACGAAGCAACTAGCATAGCAATGATAGTAGTGAGATCCAGGGTAGCGGTCATCTTGCCTGAAATCCCGCTAGGAAGAAGAACGAGTCCATGAAGAAGACGAACGGGAGCAGTCGAACGAATCCTCACAATCGCAACATTACCGAAACTAAGAAGCAACACCGGAAAGAAACAAACAACATGGTAAACACACAAGCATAATCATGGCAAGATGCACAATCAAGTATGATGCATGTCCGGTTTAAAGAGGCATGGCATGGCAAACTGCAACACACAATACTACAAATTAAGTGGAGCTCAATATGCAACGAGTTGCATATTGACAAAACACCACACGCAATTATTTAGTTTGATCTCAGTTATGTACCCAACAATATTAAATGTTATTAGCATGGCAAGGGGGTGAAACATAATGAAACTACCTATCTAGGCAAGTTTAAATGAGGCCGGAAGTAACAAACAACAATTCCGGAAAATCCCCATGTCCATATTTTAGTTTTGGTACTGTTCTTCCTATTACATAATTTTAGAGTTGTTAAACAGGAAAATAAAGTGGACCATGTTAAACTAGGCATTTTTCCACCCCATCTACATATAAAGTTTATTAAAAATGGAGCTACGGTTATTTAGTTATGAAATAAAGCATTTTACCATGGCATTTATGCAAATTAACACAAACAGCATGTTAAACATCTTAAACATGGATGAAAATGTCATATTATTAATCTACACAATTTTCTGAGCATTTACATATATAAAACATTTTAATATGATGCACGGTTCATGAGTTATTATATGCATGAAGTTTAGGGTCCAATCTGCAAATCTGTAATTCCCTGGATAATTAGTAAAATCGCTGAACAGGAAATAAACACTATGTGGGCCGAATCTGAACAGAGCTGGGGCTGGGGGCCTCACCCATGGGCTTGGCCCAGGTCGGCGTGGAGGCTGGAGGCAGGCCAGGCAGTGGAAGGAGCTGGGCTGGGCTGACGGTTGGACTGCGGGGCCCACACGCGAACGGGGCCGGTCCAAGCAGGCACTCATCGTGCCCCTCGTCCTCCCGCACGAGGAGGGGAAGGGGCGGCCATGGCAGAGGGCGCTGCGGCACCGGAGCGCAGGGAGGCCGGGAGGGGACCGGGGCAGGTCCGGCGAACTGCGGAACGGACCGATCCGGCCGTGGGGGGCTGGATCCGGCCTGCGAAGGGGTCGGCAGCGCTGCCTCGGAGCTCCGGCAGCGGCGGCAACCTGCGGGAGGGAGAGAGGCAGTGAGGAAGGAGTGAAGAAGGGCGGTGAGGTCGGGGCTCACCAGATCTGCGCAGCTCCGGCGGGGTCACCGTGGTGCAGGCGGCGGCGAGAGGCCGGGAGGCGGCGGGGTTCGATCTGGATTGAGAGCTCCTCTCCCAATCTGGATTGATCGAGCGAGCGGGCGAGGAGGCGAGGCGCTGGAGCGCTCGGGCGGAGAGAGCGGAATGCGGGCTTGGGCGGGCCCCCTAGGGCCCGATCTGGGTCCTGGCGGCGCTGACTGGTGGGGGGAGCGAGGCAGGGACATGTGGCGCGAGGGGATTGGAGGGGAGCTGCGGCTGGCTGAGGTGGCGCCCTAGGAGTGGCTGGAAGGACGTGGCGACGGCGGCGCCAAGTGGTGGAGGCAGGATGGGCCGGCGCGGAAAACGAGGAGAAGGTGGGAGGTGGCGGCTGCGGGAGGTTAGGGGAGGCTAGGGGCAGGTGAAGGCTAGGGATGCACAAATTAGGAAGGAGGGTGTTTATATAGGGGTAAGGCTAGGGTTAGGGGGGTTTTGGAGGGGTTTCGGACCCTCGGATCTCGATCTGGCGACTCCAGACGCGAGGGGGGGGGTATGTTGGACCTAGGGGGCTGTGAAGAGGAGTTGGGCCGAGAGGAGAGAAGAGAAGTGCAGCCCGGCGGTAGTTTCGGAGACCGAAACGTCCAACGATTAAACCGACTATATCGCGGTTATAAATATAACGGTTGGGCAGTCAAACGGACTCCGAATGCAACGAAACTTGGCAGGCGGCCTGTCTACACTAATAAGACCGCACGACAAGTTGCAACCCATTCTGAGAACATTTTTATGCCACTTATAAAATAATATTTCGGAGGTGCCGCGGGCGCGTGCAAGTGTGTCTGGGCTCAGAACGGACAACGGAGAGAACCGGCGGAACCCGAACGGATGCAAGTTTTATGAAAACGATGCAGATGCAATGCGAATGATGACATGAGACGAGATGCATAACAAGAACAAAATGCAAAACAACAGATAAAACCCAACCACGAAGGAAATATCATATAGCATCTCCGGAAAAGGCAAGAGTCGGAGTTACGAATATGGAAAGTTGTATCCCAGGCGTTACAACAAGGACACCAAAAAGTCAAAGCTTGGGGATGCCCCGGAAGGCATCCCCTCTTTCGTCCACTTCCATCGATAATTTACTTGGAGCTATATTTTTATTCACCAACATGATATGTGTTTTGCTTGGAGCGTCTTGTGTTATTTGTGTCTTTGCTTGTTAGTTTACCACAATCATCCTTGCTGTACACATCTTTTGAGAGATCCATACATGATTTGGAATTTGTTAGAATACTCTGGTGCTTCACTTATATCTTTTGAGCGTGATAATTTTTGCTCTAGTACTTCACTTAGATCTTTTAGAGCACAGTGGTGGATTTGTTTTAAAGAAACTATTTGATCTCTCATGCTTCACTTAGATTATTTTGAGAGTCTTTAATAGCATGGTAATTTTCTTAATGTTAATATACTTGGTGTTCAAGATATGTGAAACTTTCTTTTGAGTGAATTGAATACTAAGATAAGTTTGATGCTTGATAATTGTTTTGAGATGTGGAGGTGGTAATATCATAGTCGTGCTAGTTGGGTGATTATGAATTTGAGAAATACTTCTGTTGAAGTTTGCGAATCCCGTAGCATGCACGTATGGTTAAAGTTATGTAACAATTTGAAACATGAAGTGTACCTGGCTTGTGCATCCTTATGAGTGGCGGTCGGGGACGAGCGATGGTCTTTTCCTACCAATCTATCCCCCTAGGAGCATGCGCGTAGTACTTGAATTTTTGATGACTTATAAATTTTGCAATAAGTATATGAGTTCTTTTAACTAATGTTGAGTCCATGGATTATAAGCACTCTCACCTTTCCGCCTTTGCTAGCCTCTTCGGTACCGTGCATTGCCCTTTCTCACCTTGAGAGTTGGTGCAAACCTCGCCGGTGCATCCAAACCCCATGATACGATATGCTCTATCACACATAAACCTCCTCATATCTTCCTCAAAACACCCACCATACCTACCTATTATGGCATTTCCATAGCCATTCCGAGATATATTGCCATGCAACTTCCATCATCATCATGACATGCATTACTTTTGTCATATTGCCATTGCATGATCTTGTAGTTGACATTGTATTTGTGGCAAAGACACCATGCATTATTTTTATACATGTCACTCTTGATTCATTGCACCATCCCGGTACACCACTGGAGGCATTCATATAGAGTCATATCTTGTTCTAAGTTTCGAGTTGTAATCCTTGTGTTGTAATTAATAGAAGTGTGATGATCATCATTATTAGAGCATTGCCCAAATAAAAAAAAGAGATAGGCCAAAAAGAAAAAAATAAAGGCCCAAACAAATAAATATAAAAAGGGCAATGCTACTCTCTCTTTTTTCACACTTGTGCTTCAAAGTAGCACTTTGTTCTTCATGTAGTGAGTCTCATATATTGTGCTTAAAAGTAGCACCTTGTTTTTCATGTAGTGAGTCTCATGTGTTATCACTTTCATATACTAGTGGGAATTTTTCATTATAGAACTTGGCTTGTATATTCCTACGATGGGCTTCCTCAAAATGCTCTAGGTCTTCGTGAGCAAGCAAGTTGGATGCACACCCACTAGTTTTCTTTTGTTGAGCATTCATAGCTGTAGTGCATCCGTTGCACGGCAATCCCTACTCCTCATGTTGACATCAATTGATGGGCATCTCCATAGCCCGTTGATTAGCCTCGTCAACGTGAGTCTTTCTCCTTTTTGTCTTCTCCACACAATCCCCATCATCATATTCTATTCCACCCATAGTGCTATATCCATGGCTCACGCTCATGTATTGCGTGAAGGATGAAAAAGTTTGTGATTATTTAAGTATGAAACTATTGCTTGGCTTGTCATCGGGGGTATAGAAGTTGGGAACATCTTTGTGTGACGAAAATGAAGCATAGCCTAACTATATGATTTTGTAGGGATGAACTTTCTTTTTCCATGCTATTTTGAGAAGAGATGCTTGCTTTGAGTAGTATCCTTGAAGTATTATTATTTTTGTGTCAATATGAACTTTTGTCTTGAATCTTTCGGATCTGAATATTCATATCACAATTAAGAAGATTTACATTGAAATTATGCCAAAATATCACTCCGCATCAAAAATTCTTTTTTATCATTTACCTACTTGAGGACGTGCAGGAATTATGCTTGGGGATGCTTGATACGTCTCCAACGTATCTATAATTTTTGATTGCTCCATGCTACTTTATCTACTGTTTTAAGAAATATTGGGCTTTATTATCCACTTTTATATTATTTTTGGGACTAACCTATTAACCGGAGGCCCAGCCCAGATTTGCTGTTTTATGCCTATTTCAGTGTTTCGAGGAAAAGGAATATCAGACGGACCCAAAACGGAACGAAATCAACTGGAGAAGTTAATTTTGGAAGGGAACCAACCTGATGGGCTTGGAGTGCACGCCAGGGGAGTCTCGGGCTGTCCACGAGGGTGGAGGGAGCGCCCCCCTGGGCGTGCCTCCCTACCTCGTGAGCCACCCGGAGGTCCACCGACGTACCCCCTGCACCCATATATACCTATGTACCCTAAAACTTCCAAAACAGAAAATAGATCGGGAGTTCCGCCGCCGCAAGCCTCTGTAGCCACCAAAAACCAATCGGGACCCAGTTCCGGCACCCTGCCAGAGGGGGATCCCATCACCGGAGGCCATCTTCATCATCCCGGCACTATCCATGATGAGGAGGGAGTAGTTCACCCTCGGGGCTGAGGGTATGTACCCGTAGCTATGTGTTTGATCTCTCTCTCTCTCGTGTTCTCTCTCATGTTCCTCTATGGCATGATCTTGATGTATCTTGAGCTTTGATATTGTAGTTGGATCTTATGATGTTTCTCCCCCTCTACTCTCTTGAGATGAATTGAGTTTCCCCTCTGAAGTTATCTTATCAGATTGAGTCTTTTATGAACACTTGATGTATGTCTTGCGTGGGATAACCGTGGTGACAATGGGTTATTCTATTGATCCACTTGATGTATGTTTTGGTGATCAACTTGCGGGTTTTGTGACACTTGGGAACCTATTCATAGGGGTTGGCACACGTTCTTGACTCTCCGGTAGTAGCTTTGGGGCACTCTTTGAAATACTTTTATGTTGGTTGGATGAATCTGAGATTGTGTGATGCATATCGTATAATCATGCCCACAGATACTTGAGGTGACAATGGAGTATCTAGGTGACATTAGGGTTTTGGTTGATTTGTATCTTAAGGTGTTATTCTAGTACGAACTCTTTTATAGATTGATCCGAAAGAATAACTTTGAGGTGGTTTCGGACCCTACCATAATCTCTATGTTTGTTCTCCGCTATTAGTGTCTTTGCTGTGACTCTTTGTTGCATGTTGAGGGCTTGTCATATGTTCTATCTATGTTATTATTGTTGAGAGAACTTACACTAGTGAAAGTATGAACCGTAGGCCTTGTTTCCTATCATTGCAATACCGTTTACGCTCACTTTTACCACTTGTTACCTTGCTGTTTTTATTATTTCATATTACAAAAACCTATATCTACTATCTATTTTGCACTTGTATCTTCATCTCTTCGCCGAACTAGTGCACCTATACAATTTACCATTGTATTGGGTGTGTTGGGGACACAAGAGACTCTTTGTTATTTGGTTGCAGGGTTGTTTGAGAGAGACCATCTTCATCCTATGCCTCCTACGGATTGATAAACCTTAGGTCATCCACTTGAGGGAAATTTGCTACTGTCCTACAAACCTGTGGACTTGCAGGCCCAACAACGTCTACAAGAAGAAGGTTGTGTAGTAGACATCACACCACCACCGACTTCCACAACCTAACCCATTTTGATCCATATAGCATTAGTGGTTTCTTGAGTAGTGAATCGAGTCTTCTAAGGTGTTTCAGCTACTTAGGGATGGTTCCTTCTCCTTCAACCACCACCACAATTTCCGCATAACCTTGCCCACCATACACTTACCACCACCCAACTTAACCCAATTGTTGTATGAGCTTGTTTGAGTTGTGGCTTGTGTCTCCTAAGGTGTTTTGGCTACTTAGGGATGGCAACTTCAACTTCGACTCGCATAGCCCATCACTCCACTTCCGCATTGCCAAGTGCAAAACACCACAGCTTTCCGCTACCACCATTTGACATTTGCCTTTAGAGATTTTGAGTTTGCGGTTTTTCGGTTTCCTAGGGTGTTTCGGCTAACTAGGAACGGGTCGACATCGGCAACACCGCCTCTCATCATCACCAAGGATGGTAACCTCGATGACACCATTGTATATTCCCCTTTCCATTGCATTGTTAACCCCTAGCCCATTTTGCGTTACTTGCCTATCGAGACTAGCCATTTGAGTATTGCCGGAAACGTTACTTGTGCACATTAGTGATCATACTTCCCATAGCATACATACCATATCATCATGGTGCATATCTTGTATCATATCTTGTGTCACAAGTTTGTTACCGCATATACACAATTGCTATCTTGGTCTGTGCATTGTGCAAAAGTGGCGATACAAAAAAATAAAGCTTTTAAGCAAAAGAAAGAGAGAGCAAAGAATCTTGTAAGCAAGTGCCATGGCATCATACCACATTGCATTAAGATTGTCATATCCGATCATCTTGGATCATCTTGAGAGAAACACCAGGAACCATACATACATAGCATACTTGGGATACAAAGTTTATCCATTTTGCATCTTATAGGTTGTGCACAAGTGTCGTATTTACCTATTGAGCAATCGTGCTAGCGTCTCTCTTGAGTTGTGCAACACAAGCATTTTCCGTGGATTCCACATTTTGTGCTCATTCCTTGGTTGCACGACCCCATTTATCTATCAGTGTGTATGTTTCCGTGTGCCACATATTGTTATTGGTCTACTTGTTTCACTTGCGAATTTGTGAATCTCTTTCAACATTATTGACTCTTGCTAACATTTTGCATCAAATTTTTGTGCCACTATCCTCACCAAGCTCCACCATATGCTTTACTTGTGTATGTGTGAGAATCGACAAGAATTGGTACCAATTGTGATATTTCCTTGTTAAACATTTGAGTGATCATTGATCCGTCTTCAACATCGGTCAAGGTGCATTTGGTCTAGTTCTTCTCTTTCTCCCACTCATACTTGCTCGAGTCTTGTGATGGATAGGCAAGGCATTTCATCTCCGGTCTATGACAACAATGACAGCGCTAACAACTACAATACCAAAGCGTCCATCTTCGATCTACAACGACAAATACAAGGCGCGCAATCAAGATTGCGAGAGCGCATAGAGAACATCTCCATCGACATTCGTCACTCCGAAGCAAGGAAAAGGGACTACATCGACAAGAAGGTTTCCGCACATAAAGAGGATCAAGATGCAAGGATGGAGGAGATTAGAGCCTTGATCAAGTCTTCTTCCTCTTCGTCATCTTCAAGGCGGCGACATTCAAGCCACAAGTCTTCGCAGCATGCAAACGATGCAAGCACAATTCGTCCACGTCCGCATCTTCGTGATGACCACCGTCACAATCGTGATCAACATCATCATGAAGGGCAAGTCACCTCCAAGCAACTTGTGCATGACGACGACAAATGACATCTACTACGAGCTCAAGCATGACAACGATATCATAATCATGAAGATGCTCCACAAGCGCAAATGTACAAGTCCCAACAAGCCCTACTTCACGCCAAGTCCAAGCTTCATGAGCAAAAGAGAAGACCGCGAGACGAGCACCACGAAGACGGAGCTATGGCTACCACCACCACTTCGGCATCTTTGCCAAGTGATATCAAGCCATCTTCGCCTTTGGACGTACGACATCTTTGCCTACTCCCCACGAGTATGCCTACAACGACTTCATCAAGTCTAAGACGACCACCTACAAGTGAGGGCGACACTTCCATCTTTGGAAGCCCCTCAAGGAAGATGGTCGAGCATGGGAAATTCCCTTCGGTCATGGAGACGAGCTACGAGGTGCCACATCATATGGGCCTCCAACACCAAGACGGTGACAAGAAGGTCGAGCAAGGGCCATCCCCTTAGACCATGGCGATAGGAGTTGTGCGTGGAGACATTTTCCCCTACATCCCTGCGACACCCACATATGTCGAGCTGCCCCATTTGTCATGTGCGGAGAGCCACCACCCCATGAGTGACATGAGTGACTCCACCATACATGACACTGAGAGCATTTCATATGAAAGGATGAGTGTGACCACCACTAGCCCCACACATGAGAGCATGCCACACATCCTATGTGAGGTTGAGCGCCATTTAAGTGACTCTATGAGTGAGAGCATCCAAGAGGGAGTGAGTGAGCCACAACACTTAGTGAGTGAGGTAGTTGACACGGCACGTGAGGCCACTATGATTTCTAACGACTTAACCTCTACTCCTAGTGTGTTTTCTTGTTTGGTGCTAGGTCTCCAACATGAAGACATGCCTATCCTCGACGAGTCCATCCCTCCAATGGAGACGACGATGGCCATGGTGGACAATGATGCACCACCCACATGGTTCCATCAAGAGCAAGATGACAATGAGTGGATCTTCAACACCTCATCTACAGCACATGAGCGATGCTCCAAAGGTGACATAGGTGATTGTGCTTCCCTTGTCCCAGTAGTGGATTCTCTTACCAATGATTTCTTGCATGATGTTGATCCACCTATTCACATGCTTCATGCTAGTGCGACTTCCTGATGTCTTGACTTACCTATTTATGATGAATATGATGATGAGCATGTTGAGTTGCCTAGTTGTGATGCTATGCTCCATAGGATGTCATGTGAAAATTCTTTTGGTCACATCATGCTTGACAACCCATAGAACTTGTCATATGCTATGAGTGATATCTCCCATATTGCATCATTACAATCTCAACATAGTAACTATGCATGCCCCATTAAAATCAATCCCATATGCACTTATGGCATAGATGACAAGATGATGGTCATTGGCTTTTGTTTTTCATGTGATGATATTGCCATGCTACCTTTACATGATTTGCGCAATTCATCTATTATGCCATGCCATGATCACATAAAACCAAACATGCTTTGTTTTGGATGTTGTCAATATTCTCCATGCGATGCTTCTACTAATGCTCATGAGGAGAACCCCATAGTTTCCTCATACATATTAGGAGATTTTTATGCATTCCATACCTTTCATGATTACTATGATTGTGTGCACCATATGCGTTCCATGAATAACAATGCTCTAGATAACTCTCATGATGCATTACACCTTTTGAGTCTCCATCATGCCATGCATAATAAAAAACCTCTCATGATGGATGACATGTTTCTATATCACACATCTCATTTATTTGAGCATTTGATATTTTGTGCTAACCGACACATGAACGTGCGCATCATGATGGATGATGTGTACATATACCACACACACACAATTTTTCCTTTGTCTTTGTTTTGTCTAGGTACTCACATATACTCGTAAACCTCTCAATCCCAAGAGTTGACGAAACGAGTGCTTGAGAGCAATGATGCTTTGGGATCATGTGAATTTTCCTTACCACCGTTCTCTTCGCGCAACGACTGCGCGCATATCTTTTACTTGTCTCTCCCACGGCTATGGGCTATTTACCAATTATCACCCTATGCTCATTTTCCCATGTTCACTTTGCATGTTATCCTTGCTTATATGCCTTTGCCATGCTATTGTGACCCTTGTTTGCATCTACCCATGATTCACCATTATGCTACTTCTATGTGTATTCGCATGCTAGGTGGAGATACTTGTTGCTATTGCCATGATTTCTTTGTGCACCATGCTATTGTTGATTATTGTGTTGGGATAGTCATGATGTGCCATTGCTATTTACATATGGTCTCTTGCCAATACATTGATGATATTTTGCTCATATCTTGCTTTCATGCTTGTGCTATGTCATGTGAATTATTCATGCACACTATTTGCACCAATGACATGCTTGCCATGATTCCTTCTAGTATGTTGCATCTTCGCACTATTAGCTTGCTTGACTTGATCACTATGATTGCTTGCTATGTTGCATCACCCATGTTCCACTCTTACTCGCTTTCTTGGGTGGATGACATATGTGCTCATGCCTCTCACATTATATATCTTGATCATTGTCTCTTGTGTCCATTAGTTGCCTCTCTCATATCCACTTATATTGAGTGCAACCATACTATGCTTATTGATCTTGGAGACTTTGACAACTTACTTGTGATGCATGCTTGTTTACTTGAGCCAATTGTATTTGGTTGTTCTCGCATCATATGCCTCCAGACTATGCAATGCTCCCTTGTACTTTATTATGATGAGCATGATGCATACACTTGTTGGGTATCTTACCACACAAATGATAGGTTTTGCACTTCCGCTAACCTCATTTGTTTTCTGAGTGTTTGTCATGTTCTTTCGTTTTGAAGGATTCACAAGGCGGTACCATGACAAGACAACTTGGTCATGCGAAGGCGTACACGATGTGTGACACTAACATTTTCGACATCCTCATAAAGGTGAAATCCTTCCCTTTGAGCCATCCTCAAATATGCATATTGGATGGGTCATTATTTCATTGTTGTTTCCTTCTTGTTGTCTACATGATACATCTTGCGACAGGAGGAGGGACATTGGAGATTGGCTCTATGGACCTTCACATTGAGGAGCGCTCGCACTTCTTGGATGCACCTTCAGAACACAACTCTTGCCACAACATTGAGCATTGGTACACCAACACCTCCATATTTGTTGATTGTGCTCATACATGTCATGCTCGATGGACATATCATACTCACCGCAAGTTTGCACCCTATGCATGGATTGACTCACATTATGATTTCCTTGATGCATCTTGTATTCCCATGTCATCCATGATATATGAGCTTGTTTCCTTCCTTAGCAAATTTGTTGTGATCTTCCTAGATGGCATATTCATACATCATTCACATATTGTCCACCATCAATTGCATGATAGCTTACACATATTGAGCATCCATTGCCATATTCATGCTATTGATGAACAGTCCCTCTATGACATCATTTTGCACAATGGTCGCATTAATCACATTCACCACACCTTTGTGCATACGACAAATGAATTTTCTCACATGAATGCTTTACATATCATTCTACATCTTTTGGATAAGCATCTTGTGCCTTGCCACACACTATCTTGCCGCACGGACTCATTCTTACATGATGGACACTTTGTGTGTGCTAACCATTGTATTTCCGAGTGTTGTTTGTGTTTGCTCCTTTTGGATGTATACCACTCCGGCGACACCTTGGATTACTTGGATTGCGCCATGCCTTCAGCTACGTCCAACCACAAGTCCGTACACGACAACCATTTCGATGGTGATGAGGATCACGATCCGAGGTCGGATCTTTCCCAAGGGGGGGGGGAGATGATACAGAGCATCCCATGTTCATCCCCATGTACACTCCGACTACTCTCCAAACCCCAAGAGGACATACGACGAGACCTCAACTATACACCATAGGACACAAGGTGAACTCGCTCCTCTCTGAACATTCACTCTCTGCATGTGAGACATGGCTACTAACTCCAACGTGTGTGCTATGCATGATCAGGTACTTAGAGGAAAGCCACGGAGCCACCACATCCAACGGAAGAGCTAGCGAGGACTCCAAGTACAAGGACCAAGAGAAGAAGCTGCCCGAAGCTACAGCAACCGGACGACCGGCCCAGCCCGGATGTCCGGCCCCTGAAGGTCACGCCAGCCCAAGGAAACCAGGCCAACGCACGCTACAGCGGCCGGACGTCCGACCAGGACCGAACGTCTGACACACTCCAGGCCCTGGACGACCGAGCACCACCGGACGGCCGAACCCACGGCAATATAAGCTAATTTACGGGAATCCGAAGAACTACCGACGTCCGAACCCCGGCGAGCTCGCGGATGACCGGCGCCTCACGGACGTTTGGACCCTGTGTCACACCCTAGCTAGTCATGCATCAGAGTGTGTGCATCATGTTTAAAATTCCATTTAATTTGAAATGGGGATTTGTGAAACCCTCAGAATCATTTTTGAAAATGACCCAAATAAAAATTTCTCCAAAAGGGTCCAAGAAAATGCTCATGTTGCTCTCTGAAAATATTGGACAGAGATAAAAATCAAACCAATATTTTTAAGAGCTCATAGGTATTTATTTTGGGCATTTGGAATTAATGCATAAATATTTGCATTGGAAATATATTAGTTATATATATTAATATATGTCCAAAAACTATGCCACCTGTTGGGGAGCTCTGGAATAATATATCTAGCTCCTGCAAAAATTGGCATAAGGTAAATAAATGATTTAATATTTTATTTAAATCAAAACAAATGTCAGAAATTAGAAAAAAAAAATAAATAAAAGGAGGAGCTTACCTGGGCTCCTCCCTGTCCGGCCCAGCCAGCTGGCTGGCCTAGCCAGCAGGCGGCCCAACCCACCACTGCAGCCCTCCGTCGTCTTCCTCCCCTCGCCCCGAAGCTGCTGCGTGCTCGCACGCGCACGGCCGCGCGGCCACCTCCTGCTTGCCGACGAGCTCCTGGCCGCGTGGACGACTTCCGCAGGCCGTCCCGATCCCCCTGACCCCCCTCGCTCTCCCATGCACCTCTTCCCTCTCTCCCTGCTTCGCCTCCCTCGCCCCCTCTCCCGAAGCAGAGCGCAGCCACCGACGCCGTTCGCCGTAGCTGCAGCCACCGCCCTTCCCTCGCTCCCCCGACTAGCCCAGAGGCTCCGCCTTGACCCCCTCTTCCTCTCCACCGAGCCACGAGGCCCCGGACGCGCTGCAACGCCGCCACCATCGTCGTTTCCGTCGCCGGCCGCCGTGGATCCTCGTCGTCGATTCGAGAGCTACCGGACGTCCCCGAGCCCGCTAACCATCCCTGCAGCTCCGCGGTGAGCCGCTGAACCGATTCCCCCTTGCCCCGTCGTCCCTAGCATCCTGTAGTTGCCGTCCCCTTGAGCTCCGAAGCTCGCCGCCACCGTGCCTCGTCACCGCCGTGGCTGTAGCCGTTGTAGCTCGAAGCCAAGCACACCATCGTGCTCCACACATCACCAGGAGCACGTAGCACGCACCAACGCCTCCCCTAGCGCCCTGCATCGCCTAACCCGCCGTTGGCCGAACTCTGGCCGCCGCTCACGAGCTCGCCGTCGTCGGTACCGGCCACCTCAGGCACGGCCACCACCACCGTTCGACGCGCGGGAGCAAGGGCTCTCCAACGAGCCCAAGCACGGCCTCGCCCGTGCCCTGTAGCGCGTTTCCGTATCGCGCCGCCGTCTCGGGCCTCGCCGGCGTCATGTCGCCGGTGGGTTTGACCTGTTTGACCTGGGGTTTGACCCCCCCAGGGTCACTGACGCGTGGGCCCCGTCGGCCAGGTGGTCAGATTAGTGCTAATCACTGTTAGTTAACCCCCTGACACTGACCAGTGGGCCCCAGCGCCACTAATTCCTAATTAGGATTAAATTAACCCTGTTTAACCCCCCTGTCACTGACGTGTGGACCCCACACGTCAGGTTTGACTCCAGCCAGCCGCAGTTGACCACTGACATCATGCTGACGTCATGCTGGCGCAATATATACATTTCTGGATTTAATTTAAATCAGGAAATTCCAGAATATTATTTAAACTTCAAAAATTCATAACTTTTATTCTGTAACTCCAAATCAGACAAATTATATATGAAAAATGATCAGAAAAATCCAATCTATCCATCTGTACTATTTTCATGCATGATCAAACAAGTTAAATTGATGTTTAAAGCAGAACAAGGAAAAGCACTTTAAAAGGCCATACTTGAGTTTGAAATTTGAATCTTTGATTCAAATTGGTTCAAACCCTTCTGGTTTTAGTTGCATTAGCCCAACACACTCATATTGCCATGTTTCATGCATGCATCCTATTGTTGCACATTGTTTGGTGATGGTTGTGTATCGGTGTCCTTTGCGACAGGTTCTGCCTCCGAGGAGTACCGTGATTACCCTAACGAAGAACCGTATCAGTGCATCGAACCATCAGGCAAGCAACCAACCATTTGATCATATCGATACAGTCCCATGTTCTCGCTCCTGCTCTCTTTTACTGCATTAAGACAACGCGTTTCAAACTGCTGTGTGCTACGGTAGTTGAACCCATTTCCTCTGCATGACCTATCATTGCCACAGTAACTAGATGAAACACACTAGCATGTGTAGGAGTTGATTGAGCCATATGTATGTGTTGTTCCTACCTTGCTATGCCTGCTATGCTTAGAGTCGTGTCAGGTCTGGTTCGTCTGGGTGATGGGCTAGAGTGAAATGTTTATGTCGGTAATGAGAGTGGTGTGGTGAACACGATTTGGTAAAGGTATCAATGAGAGGCCATGTAGCAGTACATGGTGGGTTGTTTCATTGAAGCCGACCTTAAGCACTGAGATCTGTATGTGTGATTTAAGAATCAGCTACTACCATGCATTGGGCCCGAAACAAATGGACCCTCTCGGCTTCTTATTCACCCTAGTTCTCCGTCCAGGAGTTGCAAGTAGTTTCTGGTGTTTGTAGCCTACTGGAGGCCATGGACAGCGCTGACCGTAGGGGTGGGCTGTGATGCGGTAGGTACGTGGCACGGTGTACCGAATACCCGTTAGGTATCTCGGGAACCCTGTTCACATCGTTCGGGGCCGTATGGGAAACCTCGGCCCGACTCCCTGCGGATGGAACCTGGATAGGAGATAAACCTGGACTGGAGGCTTAGGTGGTTAGGTAGGTCGTGGCCGACACCCACGTTGGGCTTCCGCTTGAAGGTTGCCGAGTACATGTCGTGTAAACGACGGTAAGTGGTGAGAGCGTGTATGAAGAAGTACACCCCTGCAGGGTTATCATGATCTATTCGAATAGCCGCGTCCGCGGTAAAGGACTACTTGGTTGCCTATACAGTTCATAGACAAGTAAATGGAAACTGCTAAAATTCTCAAGATAAGTGTGAGTGCCGAGGATGGCTCTTCCGTAGGAAGACGGAGGTGGATCCTCGGTAGTGTATTGAAGTGGTGAGTAGTGGACTCGTGTGCGCAAAACCATTTCAAGTTGAAGTATCGTAGGATAGTCTAGCCAAGAGTCAAAGCTGGCTTGCTGCAATAACTCCACCAACCCTTCTTGATAATATGCATGTATGTAGGATCTGATGTAAGTCTTGCTGAGTACCTTTGTACTCATGTTGCTATAATCTACATTTTACAGAAGACGCTGCAACCCCTTCTGATGGGTTCTATGTAGACGTTGACATCAACGAGTAGGCTAAAGACCCAGGTGGTGACCCTGAGCTTGTGAAGGACCACGTAGTATAGCTAGGCTTTCCAAGCCTCTTTTATTTTACTAGTTGTCTGTACTCAGACAATGTACTTCCGCTGCTGGTTTGTATGACTGTATGACTTGAGTGTTGGGTCGTGAGACCCGTACCTTTGTGTATGTTATGTATGGCTCCCTGAGCCTTAAATAAAGTACTTGTGTCGTAGAGTCATGTTGTGATGCTTCGTTGTATTTGCACATATCGAGCATATTGTGTGTATGATTGAAATGCTTGGTATGTGTGGGATCTGACTATCTAGTTGTTTATCTTTAGTAGCCTCTCTTACCGGGAAATGTCTCCTAGTGTTACCGCTGAGCCATGGTAGCTTGCTACTGCTCTGGAACACTTAGGCTGGCCGGCATGTGTCCTTCTTCGTTCCTGTGTCTGTCGCTTCGGGGAAATGTCACGCTTTGAGTACCGGAGTCCTGTTAGCCCGCTACAGCCCGGTTTACCGGAGTCCTGCTAGCCCAGTGCTACAGCCCGGACCCACTTGCTGATGACCGACACGTTCGAAGCTGGGTCATGGATGCCTGTCCCTGTAAGTCTGTGCCACTTTGGGTTTACGACTAGTCATGTCAGCCCGGGCTCCTTATCATATGGATGCTAGCGACACTATCATATACGTGAGCCAAAAGGCGCAAACGGTCCCGGGCAAAGGTAAGGCGACACCCGTGGGGATACCGTTCGTGAGGCCGCAAAGTGATATGAGGTGTTACCGGCTAGATCGATGTGACATCGAGTCGGGGTCCTAACAGCGTTGGCATCAGAGCCGGACTGCCTGTAGGTTCTCCAAGCCAAACTGGTCGATGTTGAGTCTAGAAATTCTTTAGTTATATGTAGGGGAATTGTTTGTGGGTTGGAACGTAAGGCTCTTTTACTCCTTTATCTAATGACATTCTGATCTGAGTCAGTCTATTCTTCCACCGGGGGTTAAGGAATTAGGATCTATTCTCTCTATCAGGATCATGTGTTACTAATCAGTAGTACCTTATAGGTTTGATGGTTACAAGCCTAGTTCAGTTCTATTACCACATTATGTTGCTAGGATGGTCTCAGAACTTGGTATGATGATGATGAGTGTGTATGTAATCCTTTGTCAAATGTCTCAAATCCTTCTTGAGCATTTACAGCTGTTATGCTGCCGAAATTTTGCTAGAAATTCTAATGCCTTTGCATTATGATTGTGCTTTCAGATGGCCACTCGCGACCTCAATCAAGTGGTTCGCCTGACTCGATGCCTAGATGTACCCGGCCATACTGCCAAGTTGGTCAGGGTAATGACTGAGGCTGGATACCGCTGGTATCCTGAGTACACGGTCGAAGAGCAATTCCGAGACTTTAATCAAAGCCAGTATCTCTGCACTGTCAGGATATTTCCATCTTATCCTGGATCCACCGAGCCCCTTCACTGCTCCTATGGACTCGGGGTTACTATTGAGATGGCTGTGCAGGACGCCGCCTACTCTATGATGACCATCATGCGAGTCAGATCTGGTCTATTTCGGGACTCTGATTTCCGGTATATGCCAGGATCACTTCCGGGAGCACAAGGGTATCTCCAGGCTATCTATGCTGACCCCACCCAGGAGGATTCACGGACTCGCACCACTGCTGAGATGCTCGAGGATAAGGACCGTGAAAATCGGGCCTTGAGGTTAGAGCTCTTGAATACCCGTGCTGACCACTGGGCCACATTGACTCGGTTCGCACCGGCGGTGCAAGCTGGATATTCAGATATGCGCGATCTCTATCCTGTGAGATCTGCTCTGCCAGACGTGATGGGATGGCGTGATGTAGGAGGCATCACCCCACCTCGCGGTCCCCGCAGGCCACTGTCTGTTGGTCCAAGACCTCATCCTAGCCCCTATGGTCCACAAGCTCCGCGAGATCGTCTGTTTCCGGATGATCATGTTGAGCTTCCACGCTATGGAGGTGACTTCTACGAAGACTACTACGAATCGGTCTGAGCTAGTGGTAGTATCGCTAGTTTGCTCTAGCTGTGTCGTCTATCGTCCCGCGTGATCGTGGGATATGACCTAGTTTGTACTCTTCCGGAGGTGTAGAAAAATAATGTATAGGAGCTTGGGATGCCTCCGATGAGATGTAATCCTCTTTTCACCGTAATAGTACTTTGTTTGGTCTTGTACTAAACCCTGTATGGTGTGTATGACGATGGAATAAAAGAAGCAGTTTCTGTATCTACCATGTCATAAGGATGATCATCTTGCATTCCGAGTTATTCCTTACATTTTGTATCCTATGTTGGAATTTTATCATCCTGACTAAATCATTGTCTTGTTTACCTAGGATGGTCAACACGCGTGCTAACCCTGCTCCTCAAGAGCAGGCCGAAGGCAGTGAAGTCAGGGATGCAAATCTGCCTCATCCTCCTTCCCTAGCCGAGGTTATGATGGAAGCTGAGAGAAACAAGCGGGAGACCAACCGTTTGTTGGAGCATATTGAACAGAACACGGCACACCATCAGAGGACTAACGTGGTGTCACTCAGTGATTTTATCAAATTACATCCACCCACGTTCCACCACTCCTTTGAGCCTCTCGACGCTGATGACTGGCTTCGCAGTATCTCTCAAAAACTGCGTTCCGCGCTGGTAGCGGAGGCTGACAAGGTCACCTTTGCTGCATATCATCTTGAAGGCCCCGCCAGTCTATGGTGGGAGAATTATGGAGCTATGCGCCCGGCGGGCCATGTCACTACTTGGGCTGAATTCAGCGAGGCTTTCCGTGAACATCACATTCCGGAGGGTCTCATGGACCGTAAACGTGAGGAATTTTGCAGTTTCACCCAAGGCCGACTTTCTGTGGATGCTTACAGCAGGGAGTTTGGTAACCTCGCACGATATGCAACTGAGGAAGTGTCTACTGATGCCAAGAAGCAAGCAAGGTTCCGTAAGGGCCTTAGTCCTGAGCTTCGTCGTGACCTCCGTCTGCATGAGTGCACATCTTTTCAGAAACTTGTTAACAAAGCTATCAGTGCTGAAACTGGTCAGACTGACTATGACGCAACACGCAAGCATGGCCGTGACATGGGTTCCTCATCCGGTGCTGGTCCTCAGAAGCGCCGCGTGTGGGTACCCAACACCGCCCTGCCACCCAGGTTCACACCGAGGCCATCGTTCCAGGCGCCTCGCCCTGTTCAACAGTCTGCACCGGCCAAGCCCTATGGGGGTCCAACCAACAATGCTCCTCCACGTACCAGTTCCGTGACTTGTTTCAAGTGTGGGGAATCTGGCCACTATATGTGTGAGTGTCCCCAGACCAACCCCAACCAGTCTGCTAAAGCTGTTGGCCGTGGCAAGCCGACAGGAAAAGTATTCCACGCCAAGCCGGTCACCGCTTCACGTGGCCATGTCAACTGTATCTCTGCCGAAGAAGCTCAAGAGGATCCCAACGTCGTTCTCGGTACGCTTCTTGTTAATTGCCACCCGGCATCTGTTCTTTTCGATACAGGAGCCTCTCATTCTTTTATATCTGAAAATTATGCTCGTTTGCATAACGTCGCATTCGGTGATATGCCAACCTCTATGGTAATTCAAACTCCGGGATCCAAATGGCAAACTTCTAGAGTAAGCCATGGAAATGAAATCCAAGTCGACAGACTTGTTTTCCTCGCGTCTATGATAGCCCTTAAATCTTCAGATATTAATATCATTTTGGGTATGGACTGGATGTCAGCTCATCAAGCCAAAATTGATTGCTTCTCTAGGACTGTTCAACTCACCCATCCTTCGGGGAAGATTGTCAATGTCTTGACCCGAATAGCCAAGCGACGGTTATATTCTCTTAACGCCAGCCCTTTGCCAGACCTTGAGGACGTTCCGGTAGTCCGTGACTTCCCGGATGTCTTCCCAGAGGAATTGCCAGGTGTTCCACCTGACAGGGATGTCGAGTTCGTAATAGACCTCATCCCAGGAACCGTTCCGATTGCTAGAAGACCTTATAAGATGGCACCCCTAGAACTAGCCGAGCTTAAGAAACCACTCGATGAGTCCTTGAAAAAGGGTTTCATCCGACCTAGTTCATCTCCGTGGGCTTGCCCCGTCCTATTCGTCAAGAAGAAGGATGGTACGGACCGGATGGTTGTAGATTACCGACCTGTCAATTTGGTCACAATCAAGAACAAATATCCGCTTCCCAGGATCAACGACCTGTATGATCAGCTCGCTGGATCCTCAGTCTTCTCCAAGATGGATTTGAGGTTGGGCTACCATCAAATCAAAATCAGAAACAGGGACATTCCTAAAACGGCCTTTGTTACTCGTTATGGCCAATACGAGTACACCGTCATGTCCTTCGGTTTAACCAACGCTCCAGCCACCTTTTCTCGGTTAATGAACTCAATCTTCATGGAGTATTTGGATAAATTCGTCGTAGTTTACCTCGATGATATACTCATCTACTCCAAGAACGAGGAAGAACATGCCGAACATTTAAGGCTAGTGTTGAAGAAACTTCGAGAGCATCGCCTTTATGCCAAATTTTCTAAATGTGAATTCTGGTTGTCAGAAGTGACCTATCTGGGTCATGTAATATCTGGTAAAGGTATTGCTGTTAATCCTGAGCGAGTTCAAGCCGTCCTTAATTGGACTCCACCTGAATCGGTCAAGCAAGTTCGGAGTCTTCTGGGCTTAGCAACCTATTGTCGTCGCTTTGTCGAGAACTTCTCCAAGGTTGCTAAACCTCTAACCGAACTCCTCAAGAAAGATAAGAAGTTCGAGTGGACTCCACAATGTGAGCACAGCTTTCAGGAACTGAAAAGACGCCTGACTTCTGCTCCCGTACTGGTACCGCCAGACTTCTCCAAGGACTTTGTTATCTACTGCGATGCCTCGCGACAAGGACTAGGTTGCATTCTCATGCAAGATCGACACGTAATTGCTTACGCTTCACGGCAATTGCACCCACATGAGGAGAATTATCATACTCATGATCTAGAGCTTGCAGCCGTAGTCTATGCACTTAAGACCTGGCGACATTACCTCCTCGGTAATCGTTGCGAAATATTCACTGATCACCAAAGTCTGAAGTACATTTTCACCCAACCGGATCTGAATCTCAGGCAAAGACGTTGGGTTGAGTTGATCACAGACTTCGACTTAGGAATAACCTACACCCCAGGGAAAGCCAACGTCATGGCTGATGCACTAAGTCGTAAATCTTATTGTAACAACCTGATGTTACAACAAGGTCAACCACTTCTCCATGAGGAATTTCGGAAGCTTAACCTTCACATTGTACCTCAAGGTTTTCTTTCCACCTTGGTGGCAAAACCTACCCTTACGGATCAGATTATCAAAGCACAGAAGGTAGATCCGGGAATTTCCCGCATCAAGAGAAACATCCAGAAAGGAGTTGCGAATTGT
Source organism: Triticum dicoccoides (assembly GCF_002162155.2). Taxonomy (NCBI): domain Eukaryota; kingdom Viridiplantae; phylum Streptophyta; class Magnoliopsida; order Poales; family Poaceae; genus Triticum; species Triticum dicoccoides. The sequence continues at coordinate 311,470,313 of NC_041383.1, read as the reverse complement.
TTCTCCATTAATGATCAAGGGGTCGTATACTTCGGGAATCGCCTAGTGGTTCCCAAAGTGCAAAACCTGAGGCGATTGATCCTTAAGGAAGCTCATGAATCTCCTCTCACCATTCATCCCGGTAGTACTAAGATGTATCAGGACCTACGCTAGAGGTTCTGGTGGACTAGGATGAAGAGGGAAATTGCTCAGTATATTGCTAATTGCGACGTCTGTCGTCGTGTAAAAGCAGAGCATCAACGGCCTGCTGGCACCCTTCAACCCTTAGCTATTCCTGAATGGAAATGGGATAAAATTGGTATGGATTTCATTACCGGTTTTCCCAGGACCAAGAGAGGGAATAATGCTATTTTCGTCGTGGTCGATCGTCTTTCCAAAGTAGCCCATTTCTTACCTGTTCGTGAGAGTATAACCGCTAGCCAGCTGGCAGACTTATACATCTCCCGAATAGTGTCCCTCCATGGTGTTCCTTTGGAAATCAACTCGGATCGAGGAAGTCTTTTCACCTCTCGATTTTGGGAAAGTTTCCAAAATGCTATGGGAACCCGTCTCTCCTTTAGCACCGCCTTCCACCCTAGGTCGAGTGGTCAAGTGGAACGCGTCAACCAGATTCTAGAAGACATGCTTCGAGCCTCTGTTATCTCATTCGGAATGGACTGGGAGAAGTGCCTTCCATTTGCCGAATTCGCTTACAACAACAGCTATCAGTCTAGCTTGGGTAAAGCCCCTTTTGAAGTTCTCTATGGACGACGGTGTCGAACACCCCTTAACTGGTCAGAGACCGGGGAAAGACAATTCTTTGGCCCGGATATGATTCAGGAAGCAGAAGAACAAGTTCGTATCGTTCGTGAAAAGTTGAAAACAGCCCAATCTCGTCAAAAGAGTCAATATGACCGAAAACATAAGGCAATGACTTTCGAGGTTGACGAGAAGGCTTATCTTCGGGTCACCCCTCTGAAGGGAACCCATCGTTTCGGTATCAAAGGCAAATTGGCTCCTCGTTACATTGGACCTTTTCGCATTCTTGCCAAACGAGGAGAAGTTGCCTATCAGTTGGAACTACCTCCGCACCTCTCCAGAGTCCACGATGTCTTCCACGTTTCTCAACTCAGGCGTTGCTTCTCGGATCCTATCCGTGGAGTGGACCACGAAACGCTTGATCTCCAAGATAATCTTACATATCAAGAGTACCCCATTCGTATTCTCGATCAAACCGAACGTACCACCCGACGTCATAATATCATGTTTCTCAAAGTTCAATGGTCGCACCATTCTGAGGATGAAGCAACTTGGGAAAGGGAGGATCGTCTTCGACTTGAGTATCCCGCCTTCTTCCCGGAGGAACCCAAATCTCGGGACGAGATTCTTTTGAGTGGGGGTGAGTTGTCACACCCTAGCTAGTCATGCATCAGAGTGTGTGCATCATGTTTAAAATTCCATTTAATTTGAAATGGGGATTTGTGAAACCCTCAGAATCATTTTTGAAAATGACCCAAATAAAAATTTCTCCAAAAGGGTCCAAGAAAATGCTCATGTTGCTCTCTGAAAATATTGGACAGAGATAAAAATCAAATCAATATTTTTAAGAGCTCATAGGTATTTATTTTGGGCATTTGGAATTAATGCATAAATATTTGCATTGGAAATATATTAGTTATATATATTAATATATGTCCAAAAACTATGCCACCTGTTGGGGAGCTCTGGAATAATATATCTAGCTCCTGCAAAAATTGGCATAAGGTAAATAAATGATTTAATATTTTATTTAAATCAAAACAAATGTCAGAAATTAGAAAAACAAAAATAAATAAAAGGAGGAGCTTACCTGGGCTCCTCCCTGTCCGACCCAGCCAGCTGGCTGGCCCAGCCAGCAGGCGGCCCAGCCCACCACTGCAGCCCTCCGTCGTCTTCCTCCCCTCGCCCCGAAGCTGCTGCGTGCTCGCACGCGCACGGCCGCGCGGCCACCTCCTGCTTGCCGACGAGCTCCTGGCCGCGTGGACGACTTCCGCAGGCCGTCCCGATCCCCCTGACCCCCCTCACTCTCCCGTGCACCTCTTCCCTCTCTCCCTGCTTCGCCTCCCTCGCCCCCTCTCCCGAAGCAGAGCGCAGCCGCCGACGCCGTTCGCCGTAGCTGCAGCCACCGCCCTTCCCTCGCTCCCCCGACTAGCCCAGAGGCTCCGCCTCGACCCCCTCTTCCTCTCCACCGAGCCACGAGGCCCCGGACGCGCTGCAACGCCGCCACCATCGTCGTTTCCGTCGCCGGCCGCCGTGGATCCTCGTCGTCGATTCGAGAGCTACCGGACGTCCCCGAGCCCGCTAACCATCCCTGCAGCTCCGCGGTGAGCCGCTGAACCGATTCCCCCTTGCCCCGTCGTCCCTAGCATCCTGTAGTTGCCGTCCCCTTGAGCTCCGAAGCTCGCCGCCGCCGTGCCTCGTCACCGCCGTGGCTGGAGCCGTTGTAGCTCGAAGCCGAGCACACCATCGTGCTCCACACCTCACCCGGAGCACGTAGCACGCACCAACGCCTCCCCTAGCGCCCTGCATCGCCTAACCCGCCGTTGGCCGAACTCCGGCCGCCGCTCACGAGCTCGCCGTCGTGGGTACCGGCCACCTCAGGCACGGCCACCACCACCGTTCGACGCGCGGGAGCAAGGGCTCTCCAACGAGCCCAAGCACGGCCTCGCCCGTGCCCTGTAGCGCGTTTCCGGTGGGTTTGACCTGTTTGACCTGGGGTTTGACCCCCGCAGGGTCACTAACGCGTGGGCCCCGTCGGCCAGGTGGTCAGATTAGTGCTAATCACTGTTAGTTAACCCCCTGACACTGACCAGTGGGCCCCAGCGCCACTAATTCCTAATTAGGATTAAATTAACCCTGTTTAACCCCCCTGTCACTAACGTGTGGACCCCACACGTCAGGTTTGACTCCAGCCAGCCGCAGTTGACCACTGACGTCATGCTGACGTCATGCTGGCGCAATATATACATTTCTGGATTTAATTTAAATCAGGAAATTCCAGAATATTATTTAAACTTCAAAAATTCATAACTTTTATTCTGTAATTCCAAATCAGACAAATTATATATGAAAAATGATCAGAAAAATCCAATCTATCCATCTGTACTATTTTCATGCATGATCAAACAAGTTAAATTGATGTTTAAAGCAGAACAAGGAAAAGCACTTTAAAAGGCCATAGTTGAGTTTGAAATTTGAATCTTTGATTCAAATTGGTTCAAACCCTTCTGGTTTTAGTTGCATTAGCCCAACACACTCATATTTCCATGTTTCATGCATGCATCCTATTGTTGCACATTGTTTGGTGATGGTTGTGTATCGGTGTCCTTTGCGACAGGTTCTGCCTCCGAGGAGTACCGTGATTACCCTAATGAAGAACCGTATCAGTGCATCGAACCATCAGGCAAGCAACCAACCATTTGATCATATCGTTACAGTCCCATGTTCTCGCTCCTGCTCTCTTTTACTGCATTAAGACAACGCGTTTCAAACTGCTGTGTGCTACGGTAGTTGAACCCATTTCCTCTGCATGACCTGTCATTGCCATAGTAACTAGATGAAACCCACTAGCATGTGTAGGAGTTGATTGAGCCATATGTATGTGTTGTTCCTACCTTGCTATGCCTGCTATGCTTAGAGTCGTGTCAGGTCTGGTTCGTCTGGGTGATGGGCTAGAGTGAAATGTTTATGTCGGTAATGAGAGTGGTGTGGTGAACACGATTTGGTAAAGGTATCAATGAGAGGCCATGTAGGAGTACATGGTGGGTTGTTTCATTGAAGCCGACCTTAAGCACTGAGATCTGTATGTGTGATTTAAGAATCAGCTACTACCATGCATTGGGCCCGAAACCAATGGACCCTCTCGGCTTCTTATTCACCCTAGTTCTCCGTCCAGGAGTTGCAAGTAGTTTCTGGTGTTTGTAGCCTACTGGAGGCCGTGGACAGCGCTGACCGTAGGGGTGGGCTGTGATGCGGTAGGTACGTGGCACGGTGTACCGAATACCCGTTAGGTATCTCGGGAACCCTGTTCACATCGTTCGGGGCCGTATGGGAAACCTCGGCCGGACTCCCTGCGGATGGAACCTGGATAGGCGATAAACCTGGACTGGAGGCTTAGGTGGTTAGGTAGGTCGTGGCCGACACCCACGTTGGGCTTCCACTTGAAGGTTGCCGAGTACATGTCGTGTAAACGACGGTAAGTGGTGAGAGCGTGTATGAAGAAGTACACCCCTGCAGGGTTATCATGATCTATTCGAATAGCTGCGTCCGCGGTAAAGGACTACTTGGTTGCCTATACAGTTCATAGACAAGTAAATGGAAACTGCTAAAATTCTCAAGATAAGTGTGAGTGCCGAGGATGGCTCTTCCGTAGGAAGACGGAGGTGGATCCTCGGTAGTGTATTGAAGTGGTGAGTAGTGGACTCGTGTGCGCAAAACCATTTCAAGTTGAAGTATCGTAGGATAGTCTAGCCAAGAGTCAAAGCTGGCTTGCTGCAATAACTCCACCAACCCTTCTTGATAATATGCATGTATGTAGGATCTGATGTAAGTCTTGCTGAGTACCTTTGTACTCATGTTGCTATAATTTACATTTTTACAGAAGACGCTGCAACCCCTTCTGATGGGTTCTATGTAGACATTGACATCAACGAGTAGGCTAAAGGCCCAGGTGGTGACCCTGAGCTTGTGAAGGACCACGTAGTATAGCTAGGCTTTCCAAGCCTCTTTTATTTTACTAGTTGTTTGTACTCAGACAAGTTACTTCCACTGCTGGTTTGTATGACTGTATGACTTGAATGTTGGGTCGTGAGACCCGTACCTTTGTGTATGTTATGTATGGCTCCCTGAGCCTTAAATAAAGTACTTGTGTCGTAGAGTCATGTTGTGATGCTTCGTTGTATTTGCACATATCGAGCATATTGTGTGTATGATTGAAATGCTTGGTATGTGTGGGATCTGACTATCTAGTTGTTTATCTTTAGTAGCCTCTCTTACCGGGAAATGTCTCCTAGTGTTACCGCTGAGCCATGGTAGCTTGCTACTGCTCTGGAACACTTAGGCTGGCCGGCATGTGTCCTTCTTCGTTCCTGTGTCTGTCCCTTCGGGGAAATGTCACGCTTTGAGTACCGGAGTCCTGTTAGCCCGCTACAGCCCGGTTTACCGGAGTCCTGCTAGCCCAGTGCTACAGCCCGGACCCACCTGCTGATGACCGACACGTTCGAAGCTGGGTCATGGATGCCTGTCCCTGTAAGTCTGTGCCACTTTGGGTTTACGACTAGTCATGTCAGCCCGGGCTCTTTATCATATGGATGCTAGCGACACTTTCATATACGCGAGCCAAAAGGCGCAAACGGTCCCGGGAAAAGGTAAGACGACACCCGTGGGGATACCGTGCGTGAGGCCGCAAAGTGATATGAGGTGTTACCAGCTAGATCGATGTGACATCGAGTCGGGGTCCTGACAGCGTTGGTAGCTTTAGTTGCATTAGCCCAACACACTCATATTGCCATGTTTCATGCATGCATCATATTGTTGCACATTGTTTGGTGATGCCTGTGTATCGTTATCCTTTACGACAGGATCTGTCCCCGAGGAGTACCGTGACTACCCTAACGAAGAACCGTATCCGTGCATCGAACCATCAGGCAAGCAACCAACCATTTGATCATATCGATACAATCCCATGTTCTCGCTCCTGCTCTCTTTTACTGCATTAAGACAACGCGATTCAAACTGTTGTGTGCTACGGTAGTTGAACCCATTTCCTCTGCATGACCTGTCATTGCCACAGTAACTAGATGAAACCCACTAGCATGTGTAGGAGTTGATTGAGCCATATGTATGTGTTGTTCCTACCTTGCTATGCCTGCTATGCTTAGAGTCGTGTCAGGTCTGGTTCATCTGGGTGATGGGCTAGAGTGAAATGATTATGACGGTAATGAGAGTGGTGTGGTGAACACGTTTTGGTAAAGGTATCGATGAGAGGCCATGTAGGAGTACATGGTGGGTTGTTTCATTGAAGCCGACCTTAAGCACTGAGATCTGTATGTGTGATTTAAGAATCAGCTACTACCATGCATTGGGCCCGAAACCAATGGACCCTCTCGACTTGTTATTCACCCTAGTTCTCCGTCCAGGAGTTGCAAGTAGTTTCTGGTGTTTGTAGCCTACTGGAGGCCGTGGACAGCGCTGACCGTAGGGGTGGGCTGTGATGCGGTAGGTACGTGGCCGGGTGTACCGAATACCCGTTAGGTATCTCGGGAACCCTGTTCACATCGTTCGGGGCCGTATGGGAAACCTCGGCCGGACTCCCTGCGGATGGAACCTGAATAGGCGATAAACCTGGACTGGAGGCTTAGGTGATTAGGTAGGTCGTGGCCGACACCCACGTTGGGCTTCCGCTTGAAGGTTGCCGAGTACATGTCGTGTAAACGACGGTAAGTGGTGGGAGCGTGTATGAAGAAGTACCCCCTGCAGGGTTAACAGGACTACTTGGTTGCCTATACAGTTCATAGACAAGTAAATGGAAACTACTAAAAGCCTCAAGATAAGTGTGAGTGCCGAGGATGGCTCCTCCGTAGGAGGACGGAGGTGGATCCTCGGTAGTGTATTGAAGTGGTGAATAGTGGACTCGTGTGCGCAAAACTATTTCAAGTTGAAGTATCGTAGGATAGCCTAGCCAAGAGTCAAAGCTGGCTTGCTGCAATAACTCCACCAACCCTTCTTGATACTATGCATGTATGTAGGATCTGATGTAAGTCTTGCTGAGTACCTTTGTACTCATGTTGCTATAATCTACATTTTTACAGAAGACGCTGCAACCCCTTCTGATGGGTTCTATGTAGACGTTGACATCAACGAGTAGGCTAAAGACCCAGGTGGTGACCCTGAGCTTGTGAAGGACCACATAGTATAGCCAGAGGCTTTCCAAGCCTCTTTTATTTTACTAGTTGTCTGTACTCAGACAAGTTACTTCCGCTGCTGGCTTGTATGATTGTATGACTTGTATGTTGGGTCGTGAGACCCGTACCTTTGTGTGTATGTTATGTATGGCTCACTGAGCCCTAAATAAAGTACTTGTGTCATAGTGTCATGTTGTGATGCTTCGTTGTATTTGCACATATCGAGCATATTGTGTGTATGATTGAAATGCTTGGTATGTGTGGGATCTGGCTATCTAGTTGTTTATCTTTAGTAGCCTCTCTTACCGGGAAATGTCTCCTAGTGTTACCGCTGAGCCATGGTAGCTTGCTACTGCTCTGGAACACTTAGGCTGGCCGGCATGTGTCCTTCTTCGTTCCTGTGTCTGTCCCTTCGGGGAAATGTCACGCTTTGAGTACCGGAGTCCTGTTAGCCCGCTACAGCCCGGTTTACCGGAGTCCTGCTAGCCCAGTGCTACAGCCCGGACCCACTTGCTGATGACCGACACGTTCGAAGCTGGGTCATGGATGCCTGTCCCTGTAAGTCTGTGCCACTTTGGGTTTACGACTAGTCATGTCAGCCCGGGCTCCTTATCATATGGATGCTAGCGACACTATCATATACGTGAGCCAAAAGGCGCAAACGGTCCCGGGCAAAGGTAAGGCGACACCCGTGGGGATACCGTGCGTGAGGCCGCAAAGTGATATGAGGTGTTACCGGCTAGATCGATGTGACATCGAGTCGGGGTCCTGACACCCTAGCTGCGTCTAGTTTTGGGCCGATGCCCATGTACCCCTCCTCTTCGCCCCTCTTTTGTTTTAGACCTCTCCCTCCTCCTAGCTAGGGTAGCGTTGATTTAGCTCAGTTGTGAGATAGAGCCTCGCTCATCCATCCGGATCTACTCCTCGTGAGGGACCGACACCTCTATCCGGAGAAGATCCACCTAGTTTCAAGACCTCCATCCGGACAAGACCATCATCAAGACCTCATCACGGAGAAGAACCGGTTACCCTTTGTATCATACTTTGTTGGACTTGGATCTTGTATCTCTACTTGTGTCTCGATGATCTAGCGCATGTGTGATCATATTCTTGATGGTTGAGTGTTTTCCTCTTGTATTTCTCCGTGATTTCTCTCGTTCCCCTCCTCGTGTTCCTTGTAGGGATGCTCTCCAAACGTGAAAGATCGGCCCCTAGGAGTCCGCCCTACATCAATTACATAACATAAGCATGGGTCGAAAGATTACATTTCCTAGAAAGTTTTTATTTGGCAAGTGCCTACAAATTGAGAAAAAGATAAGTGCCCCATAATCCCCATTCTTTCCCTTTTCATCCCGGGCACGGCATGCAAAGAAAGGTGACGAGCATGGGGAACGCGGCGAGGGAGAGCTTGATGAGGAAGCCCGTCCACCACCGACGCCAGAGCCAGCAGGACGTAAACCCCGGCAAGGCGTGTTGCCGGATGAAGGAGGAGTTGGAGCAGATGATGGTGCTGCCACTGATGGTCAGCTGGAGTCGGAGTCATCGTCCTCCTGCCCGCTGCCGTCGTCGTCGCTAGCGCTATCCTCCTTGCCACTGTCGCTCAAGGAGGAGCTTAAGTCATCGGTGGAACCCTCCACGTAGCACCCGAAGACCTTGAAGGAGAGCAGCCGCTCTCCATTAACTTGAAATGGAGAACATGCCCCTCCAAAAAGTTGTGGGCACGTGCCAAAGTCTTCCACCCCTGGCGAAGGTACATGACGTGAGGGCAAGGAAAATCAACGTCAGCCCACATGCTGCCATTCCTGCTGTTCCTCATTTGAAGCCTCAAAGCCTGCAGTGGGTCCTGCTCCATCACAAGGGTGAATGGGGTCGGGTGCCGGATACGACTCCACACAGGCTTATATAGCCTGATGTAGAACTCGTAGGGCTGGTCTCTGACATGGCCGCCCATTGGAGGAGGGGCCGCCGATGGAAGCGCAGCTGGTGCACCGCCCCGTCCACCTCTTCCTCGTGCACCGTAGCGACCTCGGCCTCATCCCCTTCCTCTCCCCATCGCGGCGGGATCCACCGCCGAAAGCTCCGGAGGAGGAGGAATGCATTGTCGAGTTGAAGCCCTCGTTGGCACAGTCGAAGTGCCAACACACCCTTTGACCATGGCGAATGGAAGGAAGATGATAAGCAGGAGGAGAAGAGGGTGAGTGCGGAGAAGCATCGTCCCTCTCCCTTTTTATAGAAGAGCAAAGCCAGGGCCAGGCAACCCAGCCGAAAGGGCGGCCACCCCACACGGCCAATGTGGCCTCCTGAGGCACGGGGAATCAGAACTGACCCACTCCCCCAATCAACAAACGCCTGGTTTTTCGCCCCGGCGTTAATGCCCACGTCCTCCGCATCCACCACTTGCCCTTCCCAAGGCATGGAGGATATGTGGTGAAGCGAAAGGGGGCGTGAGGATAGGTGGGACGACCGTTTTCCACCCCATGATCATGGGGTGCAGCGCCACGCAGGCTGTGACCCGAGTCCACTTAGTAAATAAGTAGCGCCCCTGCAGATTCCTTCTTTTTTAATAAGGAAAGCACAGAGTGCCTCTTTACTATCGACTGCGAGATGAGGCGAGCATGTTGAGGCCATCCCATGCACGACCCCCATGTCACACATTCGACGCGAAGTACCGAGGCATCAGGCAAAGGTTTCCATATCAGTGCAAGAAGACCAAGACCATCAGGACGGTAGGACAGAGGTCATCATGGAGCCCAAGGCAGCATCACCACCAGCGCCTTCGATAGGCGAAGACCACCTTTAGTTAGGATAGCTTGTACTAGCTGTCCCCTTTCAAAATGGCCGTTGTTGGATCCCTTCCCGCTCAATATTTGGGAAGAGGACCAGGGCCTCTATAAATAGGGCTAGCCACCACCATAGAAGGGACAGATCGATTCCTCCCCAAGCAACCACACCAACACAAGAACACCTCTCCTCGCGAGGCTGTTCTTCCCTTGTACTGTTCATCATCAACCCAAGAGGAAATCCACCACCACCACACAGGAGTAGGGTATTACACAACAATGGTGGCCCGAACCTGTATAACTCTCGTGTCTCTTGTGTTGTGAGTTCATCGTGCTAGCTTAGAGATCGTGACGAGGCTGAGGGCGTGTTTTGGTAGGGGGAAATCTTCGTGCACACCCCAGTGTTCCAACCTTAAGGGTTTTGCCGGAACCCAACATCTGACATTTGGCGCGCCAGGTAGGGGTGCACGAAAGTCTTCCTTCCGCTGATCCGCGTCCGATCGCTTCGTCGCGTCCATGCCTGGCGATCCGATGACTAGCGCCAACCGCTGGGCAGCCTGGCCTGCCCCGGCCACGCCGCCTGCCCAAGAGGACCTCAACCCCACGCCCGAGGCGGCTCGTGCACCGCCGAATGCTGCGGAGCGCGGGCAGTGCAGTCACACACCACCCAGCCTTACTCAGCGGCAGGTGCGGGCAGCTACAAGGGCCTCAAGCCATGCCGTGGCTACGGCGCCGCACACCCGACGGGAACAAGCAAACATGAGAGCCGCGCTCACCGTAGCTCGGGAGCTGCTGCGATGCAGGTTGATGGAGAGCGGTCGGGAAGTGTTGCTAGAATGCGTCGCCGAGCTCCTGGATGCCGCGGCCTCGCGGGCACCGCCCTTCTGCTTCCAGCTTGAACCCCGGGCCTCGGCCGGACCACACGGCGGACCTCTCCACGCCCGCGCGCCCCCAAGAACGCCCCAAGGTTTCATCGACACCGGCTCAACCATCAGCGCCGGATGCCGGGTCGCACCCGCACCACCATTAGTGAATGAGGGCATGCGCGCTGCCGCCTACGGCCTGGGTGGGCGCTGACCTACCATCCTCAAGACGGTGCACTTGGCCGAGCGACATGGAGTGTGGCGCACTACACCGAAGTCTTCTAGGCGGCAGCTCTGGAGGCTTACGTGCCCCGCATGGTGGAGCGGGAGTACGCACTATAAGGCGACCATGGCTCGTTCCTCGGGCCAGGCTGGGAAGAAGAGAAGCCAGAAGCCGATCCCATCCAGGAGCCTCAAGGGAGTCTCACCAACCACGCTGACAGGCCGTTACCGGGTACCGTTAATTCCTTAGGAGCAAGCTTATGCTAACCATGGGCCACAGGACGGTCAGGTCGCAACAGCGGGCGGCTGCTCCAGCTCGGTAGTCTCCCTTCCACCGGGAGGAGCGCACTCGGGGCTGCAGGAGAGGGGCCGGGAGCCAGGCCCCTCCCCATGATGCATGGAGGAAGGCATCCCCCGGAGGTAGGCCCTCTGCTGGGGAGGTGCTGCAAAGCCTAGCCCCGGCAGAGGACCCGTGACTGCCAGGGCGCCGCTGGCATCCCCTTTACACCTTGGGCGTCGTCCTGGTTTCCGGTCACCGCCAATGGTGGTCGAGGGTGGCGCAAGGCGGGGCCCTCGTCTGGCGATATTAAGCAAGGCCCTGTGCCTGTGAAGAAGGTCGAGTTCCTGTGAAGCTCGCCGCCTGTGACACTTTCACGTAATAATGAGTGGGGCTATACACGCCCTGGAGTCTCCAGAGTGCCGCCCTTGGGCCTCGGGGGCTCCCTCCCACGCCAAGTGGTAGCACTTAGCTCTGTGCTGGTGAAAAGACGTCGAAGACTAGAATAGGCGCGTGACGCGGCCATTTGCTTTTTGATTCCCTTTCTGTAGTCGTGCTTCCTTGCATTGGATTTAACTTGGAGTTGAATTTTCATTTGTGTATGCGGGGATGGTGACTTTACTCGTTCGTGTGATTTCTTGCGCTCTAGTTCCTGCTTTAATTTGGAGTCCGCACTGGCTGCCTCCCCCTCGCAAGCCCCTCGCGGGCGGGGCTGGGTGAAGCGCACGCACACTATGCACATACCGTACTGTGGCCGGCGCTTGCTCTCGGAAGGCCCTCTTGACCGGGTCGGCAGGTCCCTCAGGGTATCCTCGGGAGCTCACGACCTCACGAGGTGGTTCAAGACCAGTCCTAGCTAAAGGTAAACTACAACAGCAAGCTCGTCGCAAAGCCTGTAGACTCCTAGAAGCATATATTCATCTCGGCCCTGAAAGCATAAAAACGAAAATCTTTTTACATGAGGGGCATCCCCTCCCGAAATGCTCTTACAACCTTTGGGGCCACGCCTGAGCTTCTATATGCAGGATAAAAAGCACAGAAACATGGGACCAGTCAGACATATCGCTCACTACATCCTCCTAGTCGCCTCCATACACATCAATGGCGCTGCTGTGTCACTGGCATCACCATCACCATCACCTACGCCACCGTCACTGTCATCGACCACGTCGCCTCCATCCGCCCGGACTACCACCCCGTCGTCGTTGGAAGAAAAGGCCCTAACAAGCGCATCGACGTTATCCTCCAGCCACCGTGCCAGGTCGCCCCGGATGGCCTCGGGCACCGAGGCGATGACGGCGTCAAAGTCAAAGTCAGGATTGGTGTTCTGAAGATGGCTGAAGCCGCGGCAAAATGCGAGCCCAAGCAGGTTGCGGCTCCTCTCCTCAACAAGCTGGTGAGCTCTCTCGGAGCAGTTCTCCAGGCGCGCCACCACGTCAGTGAAGAAGCGGAGATGACTGGCATAGATGGTTACGTGGGGATACGGGGCGTTCTCATTACAGATGTAGCCCAGGGCCACGTTGGCTCGTTTCCTGAGGTCCTGGAGCATGGGGTCGTGCACGTGCTCCAGCATCTGTCGTTGAAGCACTTCCTCTCTGTTCTGTCGCGCGATGGACTCGGCGTCGGCAACCCGCTGCTGAAGTGGAAGCAGCTCGGCGCGGGCGGAGGCCAGCTCGGCCTACGCCGAGACCAGGATGGCCGTGGTGGCCTCTGCGCGCCGTTCCGCTTCGGTTAGCCGGGACCTGAGGGCAGTAGCCCTACCCGCAGCCTCGGCTTCAACCAACTTCAGCTTCAGGTCATACCCGCTAGCAAGAACTGCGCGAGCTTCGGCCATGCGCTGGTCGACCTCTTCTTGGATCCGGGCATCACGTGCGCCAACATCGTCCTCTGCTTGGGAAACCTGGCGCTCCCTCGTCTCCAGCCGCTCAAGATCAAGACTGCGCTCAGTGGCCTCCAGCGTCTGTGTTTCCTCACGCTTCTATAGCTCCTCCTCCTTGACAGGCGTCCCTCTCAGTGACGCAAGGGCGGCTTGGCGCAACTCCACTTGCTGCTCCAAGGAGGCGCTCTAGGCTTCGAGCTCCCAAGCGTGCTTCTCTGCAATCTCGCAACGACGATCTGCCTCCCGGGCCTTCTCGAAAGCTCGGGAGCAGGCCTCTCGCTAGGTCGTGAGGGATGCCTCGGCCTTTGCGTTGTCAAGCTCGCGCTGGTGGCGCGCGAGGTTGATGGCCACATGCAGCTTACATCGCTCCTCAATCAGCCGCAGGCCATCGTCTTCAAGGCGTGCGTCTACATCTGTGAGCTCTCCACCAAGCTAGCCCATCGTGCCCATCGCCTTTTGGAAGAGCTCGTGGCGGACGACGCTTCGTTCGGGCGCAAGCTTGAGTAGGCTGCTGATGTCGTCCCCCAACGTTGGCGCCATCGATAGTGTCCTAAGCGGTGCGCCCCCTATCGGCAGGGGCTGGGGGCTGGCGCCCCCACAATCACTGGCTCAGGCTCACCACTTCAAGAGGAGCCCAGGATTGACGCCAACCAGCTGCCATCCATGACCATTGGAGGAGCCCTGGGTAGGTTGGCGCGTTCCAGGCAAGGTTGCAAAGGAAAGGCGGCAAGGGCATGGGCTCAAGGCACCTTCTAGGCAGGCTTGCTTCTCCGGCCGACCCTGCGCCAGGGGCGGCGTGCAGGCTTGGGAAGCTCAAGGCTAGCGATGAAGGTGAGGCCGGAATAGGCTGCTTCTCGGGAGATTCCGCAGGCCTGGGAGGAGGGACCCTGAAGAGCCACAGTCAGGAGAGAAAGCAGCAATTGGGGAATCACAAGGATAAAGTACTTACTCGTCTATGGAGATGTACTTTCTATGTTCCAACGGCCGGATGGTGCCACCACTGCATCTCGAAGACTCCTTCCTCTTGCGGAGCGTGGCGAAGTCCACGCGGAACCGACCCAGGCGTTGGACATGAGGGCCAGCGCGGCGCGCGGCTGAAGTGGCGCCCAAACGGTGGACCTCAGGGGCGCCAAGCTGTGAAGAGCAATCAGGCCCAGCCTCGTGCCGGCTTGCCTAGATCTCAGGAGCTCCGTCCTCAGGGGTCGTAGACTGCATCTGCCCCTCAATTACTATCCCAGGGTGAGCCTCACGGGTTCCGGAGGATGATGCCTCGGGAGCCCCAGGCCGCGTCGGCACCTCAACACCCAAGCCTGCAGCCTCAAGCGATGCTTGCCTCCCTGCGACCACTCTCAGGGCAAGCTCGATGCTGACAGCAAGGAGGGGAGCCACGGCGACAAGATTCTCACGAGGCCCCACAAGGCCAGCCAGGCGCAACCCCAATTCATCGAAGGAAGGCATCTGTCCCGCGAAATCAACCCTGTTCGAGCAGAGATACAAGAGGCTACCCTCGTGCGGCATATCACCGGGTGAGGAGTTGCCAGCCAAGACCTCAAGCACCGTCCTCAGCGCTTCCAGCGAGAGGCCTGACTCCTGAAGCCTCATGTGATCCCAGTCACCGGCCAGGGCCAACATCGGCCAGGAATGGCACTGGAGAGGAGCAATGCGACACTGGAGGAACTCCTTCACCACCCGGGGTGCAGTCACACCGAGATCTCTCAACCTCTTCAACCGGAGCTAAACAAAGGAAAGGCGAGGGCTCACGAGCCTCTCGTGGCCCCAATCGGGGTTGGTGACAGCGGGTAACGACGGAGGCGAGAGCAGGGGGCTGAGCACTCCGACATCCACATACACCCACCGCGTCCAGTATAAGTAAATCCCTGAGGCGGCCGTCTCTACCACAGCCTGGAAGTTCACGCACCCCGATTGCTGCGAGGGTTCAGTTAGGCGCAGCGAGAAGAAGTGGTGCAAGAGGGCGATGGAAGGAGCAATTCCCACCATGGCTTTGCAAACAAAGGTGAAGACGGCGAGAAGGGCAACGGATTGGGGATCAAGATGCATCATGTGGATCTGGTAATGGGAAAGCACTGCGTTGAAGAGCGCGGAGAAAGGGGGCACCGGGCTAGCCCACAAGGTGTCGACGAAGAACCGAACCTCAGTGACTGTCCTATCATTGGAGGCGCGGGACGCAGGCGAAGCCACCGTCTTTCCCCACTCGTTGAAGCTGGAAGCAAGCGCGGGGCAGACCTTGCCCATGGCCTCGAGGTTGAGCACCAGCGACCGGCCGACGGCGGGCTTGATTGTCCGCGGCGGATTGGCTGAGGACAAAGGCTTCTTCCCCTTCTCCGCTAGTCGGTGCCATGGCAATGGAGGGGGCAGAGCTCGAGTCAGATTGGGAGTGGAAGCAGGAGCTCGAGGAAGAAGGGAGAATCGGAAGCACGCTACCTGCGAGGAGGAAATAACTATGTAGGGAGCCGTGGACGCCTACCCAGGCAGATATTGGGGCAGCGTGGGAAAACGGAGACGCCCACATCCAATTAGTCGCCACGCGTCAACCATGGCCGCAGGCTATTGGGGCCCGCGGCGCTCCGCCCTTGCCCTTTGGCTTCGCCGCTAAGACAACTCCGAGCGCACCTTGGGCCCGGGGGCTACTGTTGGCGTTCTAGGAACGTGGGTCCCTAGACTTTCCTGGCTACGGCCCGCGGCGTGGCTCCACCAGTGGCCCAGTACGTCCCGTCTTCATCAACCAAACACTCAAGACCCTCGTGAGGGGCCAAGCCTCGCGGGGCAGACAACACAAGGCCTCCTCAGGAGTGGCCTCACTAGGTAGGCTCGCGAGGAGGCGGAGAGATCAAGGAAAGGGGTACCTCGCGAGGTCCCCGTGATGCAAGCCATGACGACCAAGGCTAGGCGGGCGCCAGCGCGCAATGGCCTCGTTTCCCGTTTGGTGCTAAGGGGGCAAGCGCAGGCCCGGAGTACCGATGCATCAGGCAAAGGTTTCCATATCGGTGCAACAAGACCAAGACCAGCAGGACGGCAGGATGGAGGTCACCGTGGAGCCCAAGGCGGCGTCACCACCAGCGCTTTTGATAGGCGAAGACCACCTTTAGTCAGGATAGCTTGTACTAGCTGTCCCCTTTCAATATAGTCGTTGTTGGATCCCTTCCCGCTCAATATTTGGGAAGAGGACCAGGGCCTCTATAAATAGGGCTAGCCACCACCATAGAAGGGACGGAGCGATTCCTCCCCGAGCAACCACACCAACACAAGAACACCTCTCCACGCGAGGCTGTTCTTCCCTTGTACTGTTCATCATCAGCCCAAGAGGCAATCCACCACCACCACACAGGAGTAGGGTATTACACCACAACGGTGGCCCAAACCTATATAAATCTCGTGTCTCTTGTGTTGTGAGTTCATTGTGCTAGCTTAGATATCACAGCGAGGCTGAGGGCGTGTTTCGGTAGGGGGAAATCTTCGTGCGCACCCCAGTGTTCGAACCTTAATGGTTTTGCCAGAACCCGACATCCGACACAACTGATATGGATTTATATTCCCAAAACAATCAACAACCTCTCTAGGGCAGGGCAACTAGAGTGGATGATGCTATGCAGTGAGGCCTCCGATAGATAAACCAGCACAACCGAAAGTTTTTTTTGTAGTGGGAGTCAAAGCATTTGTACCAGATCGTCTGGTAGATAGCACCGGGTGAAGGTGGTGGTGTGGAGAGAGGAGGAAAACCACGAGATGGACAATAGTGGTGTGGGCATGAATTCTTGGTGTGTTCGTGGTATGAAACTTTTGTGGTAATGGTACAACTCAAACTACTGTAGTTTTCCGAATTCAAGTGATGTCAGCCAAGCGTCGACCGTGCCGAGTATGGACAGCAGGTAGCGTGTCGGGATGCAGAGGCATTGAACGGGGCCCTGCTAGTGAGAAGAGACGATGGCTCTAAGGAGATCAAATTTAGGAAGGACAGATATTTGACGACAGTCGAGATTGAGGGGCGCGGTGTGCCATAGAGGGCGCCACCGAGTTGAGAGGACTTGTGTGCGGCAGCAATCCTTAGTGGGGAGAAGCAAGATGATCTCCCCAAGGATGAAGTTTGGGAGATCACTGATGCGGTCCACCAGAAATTCTAGCGGTTCCTCAGATCCGGGTGTGATGGGGGGGCTCGCCGCTTCTCCCCGCGCTACTGGGTGCGGGATCTACAACCGGCGTCGCCGCTGGCGGGAGCCTCATCTTCTTGGCGCTGGGGCCAGCCGACTCCATTTTCCTTGTGGGCGTTGCACCAAGCTCACGGGTTTGAGCAGAGTAGCCAGAGACAAGCCTAGTGGGAGTGCGAGTAGGGAAGAAGGATGGCTGGGGATTTCTGTAAGAGTTGAAGAAGAGGAGCAGGCCTTTTCTGTACGAGTGAGGAAGAAGGCGAGCGAGGGTTTTCTGGACGAGTGAGGAAGATTGGGAGCGGGGGGAATCGGGGGGAGACGGAAGCAGGAGAGCGAACTATTCGTGTTTATAAGGCCCGTTGCACTAACTACTCGCTTTTTCCCAAGAACCGCTCTCTTCTTTTGCGTTGCTGCATTGGAGCTAGCGCATGGACTTGGCTGACTGGCCATGCATGCAGGATGCATGTGCCCGCCGGCCGCTCCATGCACCTGGTTTGTTACTAGGCCTATTTAATAGGGTGGTTACGGAGTAAATTAAGGAGATTTATTTTCTCTGTGTGCATCTTCTTCGTTTTTATTTTTTTGAGCGAATCTGTGTACATCTTCTTTTTTTTAATTTTTTTGAGTGAATCTGTGTGGAAGCGAGGATGAAGGAGGATTTTTCTGGGATCGCCCCCTCTTCAAGAAATATGGGCTTCTCCTCGCAAAAAACAAAAACAAATGGGCTTTAAGATGGATAGGCTTTTGTATCGGCCCAGTCGGCTGCCCATTTTTGTACTGGAGGGCCTTGTGCTAGAGGCAGCCCAAGACACTCCCCATCTTATTGCCCATTCAAAAGAAAAAAAGAGACACCTCCAACTTATGGCTACTCATCGGTAACCTTTTTCAACTTGGCATCCACCAAATTAGAGGATGCAGTACTGGATGCAGACCCTCACATTAAACTAAGCTTCAAAAGATAGGGTATGCATACTAACATTCAGAAGAACAAAAGTTCAGCATGTTTATGCATCTCAATGATACACCATACTATAACCAATACAAAGGTGTGAGAAGGTGTGGAAATAAGGAAAATCGGTCGATGCTTCTCTGAGCAAAGGGCCTCCCTGTGCATGCATTAATTTCCTGGTCATGCTTGTTTCTTCTCAATGTTGCGAGCACTTTGAGCATGTTGGCAAATCCACAGCTAGGTA
This sequence comes from Triticum dicoccoides, assembly GCF_002162155.2. Classification (NCBI taxonomy): domain Eukaryota; kingdom Viridiplantae; phylum Streptophyta; class Magnoliopsida; order Poales; family Poaceae; genus Triticum; species Triticum dicoccoides. The sequence goes on along the minus strand of NC_041383.1, from coordinate 311,452,016 downwards.
GCTGCCTCATCTTGCAATTGATGCTGACACATTTGCAGCAAACACATGAGGCAATAGAGATGACTCAACATGAGTACATATTGTGCAGTTCCCCTGAAATCATCTTCATTGTTCTGAATCTGAAAAGATAGGAAAATAGTAGCTATACTTACACGGTGTTGCAAAACAGTAGCACTTATTAATAGCTCGGCATGACAAAACATGATCATCTAGACGAAGGGGATACTGACCTGCCTGAGGAAGATTATATATTATTTCATAAGTCCTTGGTTGATTTCCACCTTCGGCTGCACTGCTTCTTTGCTCCTCCACATATGACATGATCGTTCCGCACTGCATTCAGCATAGTCAACGTACGAATAAGAAAATTTCATCTTGCGGTGGTCATTGTACCTAGTTAAGAATGTAGGAATATGTGGAGCACCATGAGGTTAGCTGACAGGAGGTAGATGCAGCCATATGAATTTTGTGCGGTGCTACCAAAATTGAGGTTTGTATCCCTTCCCGTTTTGAGAATTCTTCTTGAAGTTGGTAGAATGCGACGGCTTGTTCTTTGCATCAAACTTGCCTTTCCCCTGAGATTTGTTCTTGTTGTTTCGGGGCTGGTTGGGCTGGAAGTTCTTCTCATGTACCATGTCGGCACTAGAAGCTCCCTCAGTGACCCAAGCATGTGTGTCTTTTGCTCTCGCCTTCTCCTCAAAATCAAGAGTGCTAATGAGATCGAAAACAGAAAACTCATGTCTCTTGTTTTTCACAGAAGTAGCAAAATCATTCCACAAAGGTGGAATCTTGGCAATGATGGTCCCCACAACAAATTTGTCCGGCAACACACACTTAAAGTACTCAAGTTCCTTAGAGAGTGACTGTATCTCATGAATCTGCTGAACAATAGAGCGCTCATCGGTCATCTTGCAGTCACAGAAATGCTGCATGACGCACAACTCGTTACCAGCGCCCAAGGGCCCAAACGTGGCCTCGAGCGCAACCCACATCACTACAAAAAAAGACAGATCCGTGACATTTTGGGCCGAATGGATTTTTTTTCTATCATGCATATGACACTTCTATGACGATAATTGTGACAAAACCCGGTATCATCATAGATGTGGTGGGCTCCTAATTCTATGACAAAAACTCATGACAGAAAATGGGCTTTTCATCCTGGGTGGGCCGGAGACGCAGCTGCATGACATTCTGTGGGCCGTCCATGACGGAAAAACCGTGGTAGAAGTGAGGGCGAGGAAAATTTCGGGGAGTTCCCGGTTACGGTGGGAGGTCAGGGGCCGAGCGATGAGCGTTTCTCTCGTACATATACGCGCGTGTGTGCAAGGCGTTGGCTCTAACTGAACCTGAGCGAGGCGTTGGGCTCTAACTGAACCCAAGAGATTGCACTGCAGGCTACGCGTTACTGAACCCGAGCGATCGATTGATGGCTATTACTGAACCCAATCGAGCGTTGCCTTCGCTACTGCTTCTAACTAAAGCCGGTCGATTGGATGAATTGTGAGCGTTGCGGGGGGGTTTGGATGAACAGTGAGCGGTGGCATTGCTGATGGATGAACAGGACCCCATGGTGTGGAGGGCTGGATGAACAGTAGACGGTGGAGGGGTGCCCGTGGAAGGGTGGTTGAACAGGACCTTGTGGTGTGTAGGAGGGCTGGATGAATAGTAGACGGTGGAGGGGTGCCCGTGGAGGGGTGGTTGTACAATAGCCGGTGGAGTAGCGCGCGGTGGAGGCTGGATGAACAGGAGCCCGTGGAGGCTGGAGGAGGTTGACGGTAGCCCGTGGAGGCTGGAGGAGGTCGACGGTGGAGATGAACAGTATCCCGTGGAGTCCCGTTTTGCGGTACGCCACACCCCTCCCGATGAACAGGACCCCCGTTTCGATCGTAGCACTCCAACACAAGTCCGTTTCATCCGTTTTGCGGTACCCCACACCTCTCCCGATCAACAGGACCCCCGTTTGGACTATAGGAGGTCCGTTTCGTCCGTTTTGCGGTACGCCACACCCCTCCCGATCAACAGGACCCCCGTTTCGACCATAGGAGGTCCGTTTCCTTCGTTTTGCGGTACGCCACACCCCTCCCGATCAACAGGACCCCGTTCCGACCGTAGGAGGTCCGTTTCCTCTGTTCTGTGGTACGTCATGCCTCGTTTCCATCGCCTGTTCCGTCCAAGCCCTCCCGATGAACACGACCATGCATTCTGTTCCAACCCAGCCGGTTAGCTCCTACACGTTCCGTTGCCTCCCGATGAACACGACGCGATCCGTTGCCTCCCCATGAACATGACGCATTCTGTTGCCTCCCCATGAACACGACGATGATGTTCTTTCTCCGTTCTTACCCAACCATGTCAACGAGCCCTCGCCGTACATTTGTGCGAGTAGGCATTCGAGACCCCGCCCGTATGTACACATATGTGGCTGTATTTTCTTTCTTGCACCCAGGCCGATGCACATACGTGTACATGCTACGTGCGCGCCTCTACTATGATACGTGCGCGCCTCTACATCCACCAGTATATATGTACGTGCACGTTCGTGACCAGAATGACAACGCTACATACGCTTCGACCAGGTTGGTCCCGACTGTCAGGCACTTCCTTGCGTGCGGAGATGTAGCTGGTGGGTCCCGGCAGTCAGGGGGCGAATCGGTTTTTTTGCCCGGATGCACTTCCTTGCGTGCGAAGGTGTAACTGGTGGGTCCCAGCAGTCACGGGGGAAATGTTTGTTTCGTGAAATACGGTGGCCCGTCCTGTTTGTTTCGTCCGTTTTGCGGTACGCCACACCCCTCCCGATCAACAAGACCCCCGTTTCGACTGTAGGAGGTCCGTTTCCTCCGTTCTGCGGTACGCCATGCCTCGTTTCCATCGCCTGTTCCGTCCAAGCCGGTTGGCTCCCACGTGTTCTGTTGCCTCCCAATGAACACGATGCATTCCATTGCCTCCCCATGAACACGACGCCTTCCGTTGCCTCCCCATGAACACGATGCATTTCGTTGCCTCCCCATGAACACGACGCATTCCATTGCCTCCCCATGAACACGAGCCCTCGCCGTACGTATGCGCGACTAGGAGTTCGAGACCCCGCCCATATGTAGACATACGTGGCTGTATTTTCTTTCTTGCACCCTGGCCGTTGTACGTACGTGTACATGCTACGTGTGCGCCTCTACTATGACACGTATGCGCCTCTACTATGACCCGTGCGCGCCTCTAAATCGACCCGTATATATGTACGTACAAGGTCGTGACCAGAATGACAACGCTACATACGCTTCGACCAGGTGGGTCCCGACTGTCAGGCAGTTCCTCGCGTGCAAAAATGTAGCTGGTGGGTCCCAGCAGTCAGAGGGGCGAATCATTTTTTTTGCCCGGACGCACTTCCTTTGCGTGCGAAGATGTAGCTGGTGGGTCCCAGCAGTCAGGGGGGCGAATCATTTTTTTTGCCCCGATGCACTTCCTTGCGTGCGAAGGTGTAGCTGGTGGGTCCCAGCTGTCAGGGGGAAATGTTTTTTTCGCAAAATATGGTGGCCCGTCCGGTGCGTCCCCGCTGTCAGGTGGAGGAATAATTATTTTGCGCGTAATAAGGAGGCACTTCCTTGCTGCGGCCCTGCATCCAGCTGTTAGCGTCTCCACGCACAGTACTCTTCTGATGGAAGTCGGTCGTTGACCACATTGACCACACCACGCCGAGAGCACCACAGCGGTGGACGTTGGCGAGGCCTAGGAAGTGGACGACACGGAGGCAGGGAAGACTCGGTAGTTGTTTCCCACGCGGAGGGGAGTACGACTGTACGAGGGTTTACTGGTTCGTCTGCCGTTGCCGGAGAATAACAGCAGGTGTGGGTGAGTAGAGGGATGGCTAGGCCGGCGATGGGAGTACTATGGGGCGGTGAAGCCTGTGCGATAGCACAGCCGGCCGCGGGGAGGAGGGAGCAGGCAGTCCCGCCGGCGCTTGTTTGAGCGGCTGGAGCAGGAAGAGCAGAGATTGAAGAAGCACGACGGCTGTTGGATGGACATCCTACAGTCAATGCTTGTGCGTCAACCTTTTTTTAGGAAAGCCTCAAATCTGTGGAAAACAACATACAACCCATCTTCCATTATTTCTAATAATTTACAGCCCATTTGCTAATTCTTAAGGGTTTTTTTGGACCCCATATTCTTTTTGTTAGCATTACAGCCCATATTGTGCCCACGGTTAAAAAATTATACGAAATTTTGCATATTTCGGTGCGGTCCGAACTGTTTTTAATCCCGAAATTTCAACTCACATTCAAACTGATTTTAAAAATAAATGTATATCAATATCCAACAAATTCTCCACGCATAAAAATTAATGTAATTTAAAATCTTCAAGTGAAAAAAAAGATATTTAAACCTAATTGCCGGTTTGATGTGTTTTAAAAATGTACAACCCATTTCTCATTACAGATGGGCCATTTTCTTGGCCAGCCGAATGACAGCTCACCTCGTCTTGAAAGATTTGTAGCCCAACAGGCCTGACAAAGCGACTTGGCAAATCACAAAAAAACCGGGTTGTGGCCGTGGACCCAGCTGTCAGCCTCTCCACATACAATACTCTTCCGATGGACCACGTTGACCACGCCGTGTGGAGAGCACCACGGCGGTGGACGACGGCAAGGCCTAGGAAGGGGACGACGCGGAGCCAGGGAAGACGCGGCAGTGGAAGCCCGCGCGTAGAGGAGTACAAGGGTTCACTGGTTCGACTGCGGTGTGAGGCTACCGTCGCTGCAGGGCCTGGCTAGCGGTGGGAATAGTAGGGGGTGGTGAGGCCTCTGAGTCAGCACAGCTGGCCACGGGAGGCAGGAGCATGCGGCATGACCGGCGCTGCTTTGGGCGGCTGGAGCAAGAAGACCAGAGGTTGAAGAAGCACTACGGCGGTTGGATGGACATCGTACGGTCACTGGAGCCAGAATCGTTCATATTGACTAAGTTGACAAAGCCCTTCGTCCCCGGCACCTTAGTAGGCCCACAAGTCAGCCTCCCACCTAGGTGGGTCCCAGCTAGCCGGGAGAGTATTCATTTTTTGTGCGTAATAAGGAGGCACTTCCGGTGGGTTCGAGCTGACAGCCGGGGCAACATTTTTTTTATGAAATACGGTGGCCCGTCTGGTGGGTCCCAGCAGTCAAGGGGAAATGCTTTTTTTCGCAAAATACTGGTGGACCGTCCGGTGGGTCCCTGCTATCAGGTGGAGGAATAACTATTTTCCGCGTAATAAGGAGGCACTTCCTTGCAGCTGCCGTGGACCTAGCTGTCAGCCTCTCCACGTACAGTACTCTTCTGACGGAAGTCGGGCGTTTACCACATTTACCACGCCGCGCCGAGAGCACCACAGCGGTGGACAACAGCGAGGCCTAGGAAGGGGATGACACAGAGCCGGGAAGAAGCGGCAGCGGATGCCCACGCGGAGAGCAGTACGAGCGTTCGCTAGTTCGGTTGCGGTGTGAGGCTGCCGTCGCCATAGAATAACAGGGGGTGTGGGTGAGTGGGGGATGGCCTGGCCAGTGGTGGGAGTAGTATGGGGGCCGTGAGGCCTTCGCGGTAGCACAGCCGGCCACGGGAGGCAGGAGCAGGCGGCACGACCAGCGCTGCTTTGGGCGGCTGGAGCAAGAAGACCAGAGGTTGAAGAAGCACTATGGCCGTAGGATGGACATCATACGGTCACTAGAGTATTGACTAAGTTGACAAAGCCCTTTGTCCCCATCGACTTAGTAGGCCCACAAGTCAGCCCAACAATATGGTGCATCCCAGCTAGCAGGGGGATATTCATTTTTTTGGGCGTAATAAGGAGGCACTTCCTTACGTGCGAAGATATAGCTGGTGGGTCCGACCTGTCAGCGGGGGAAACGTTTTTTTCGTGAAATACAGAGGCCCTTCCTGTGGGTCCTAGCTGTCAGGTGGAGGAATCATTATTTTGCGCGTAATAAGGAGGCATTTCCTTGCGTGCGCCCGTGGACCCAGCTGTCAGCCTCTCCACGTAGAGTCCACTTCCGATGGATGCCGTTCATTGACCATGTTGACCAGGCCGTGCCGAGAGCACCAGGGCGGTGGACGATGGCGAGGCCTAGGAAGGGAACACCATGGAGCCAGTGAATACTCGACAGTTGTTTCCCACGCGGATGAGTATGAGGGTTTACTCGTTCGTCTGCCGTCGCTAGGGAAAAACATCATGTGTGGGTGAGTAGAGGGATGGCTAGGCCAGCGATGGGAGTACGGTGGGGCCGTGAGGCCTGCGCGGCAGCATAGCCGGCCGCGGGAGGAGGGAGCAGGTAGTCCCGCCTGCGCTTGTTTGAGCGGCTGGAGCATGAAGAGCAGGGATTGAAGAAGCACGACAGCCGTTGGATGGACATCCAACAGTCACAGCTCTCGTGTGTTGACTAAGTTGACAGGGCGTTGCGTGTGCGTCAACCTTTTTTTTATGAAAGCATACGCGTCAACCTGTAGTAGGCGCACAAGTCAGCCTCCAATCTGTGGAAAATAGCATATAGCCCATCTGCCATTATTTCTAATAATGTATAACCCATTTGCTAATTCTTAAGAATGTTTTTGGAGCCCATCTTCTTTTTGTTAGCATTACACCCCATATTGTGGCCACGGTTAAAAAGTATACGAAATTTTGCATATTTCGGTACGGTCAACTATTTTTAATCCAGAAATATCTATTCACATTCAAGCTATTTTGAAAAATAATTTATATAAATATAAAATCCAAATAATTGTCCACGCATAAAAATCAATGGAATTTAAGATCTTTTAATGAAAAAAATTGAAACTAATTCCCGGTTTGATGTGTTTTAAAAATGTACATCCCATTTCTGGGCAAACTGAATGAAACTCTCCTCGTCTTGAAAGATTTGCAGCCCAGCAGGGCCGATAAAGCAAGTAGGCCTTCTTTGGGTATTTCTTTTAAAAAATAGAACTGGGCTAGACATTTTCAGCAAGAGAAAAACACAACTGGGCTCATGATCTGGTAAACATAAATAAAACCCTGGCTAGACGGGCTACAGCCCCCGCACACCTTCGTTGTTACCCTGATCCGTCGCTAAAATTAGTATAAATAACAACAGCTTGTTCCTCAAAAAAACTGCGCGACTTGCTGGGTCCCTGGTGTCAGCCGCTCGTGGTGTAATTCTCTTGTTTATTGACTACGTCGACAATGGCGTGAGCCCCAGATGTCCAACCATTAGGAGGAACCATATTTTTGGGCTTGTACTCCCTCCGTCCAGAAATACTTGTCGGAGGAATGGATGTATCTAGACATATTTTAATTCTAGATACATTTAATTTTATGCATTTCTTCGACAAGTATTTTTGGACGGAGGGAGTACTATAGAGGCATTTGCTTGTGTACTGCCATGACGCTGCTGGGTCCCTACTGTCATCCTCTCCGCGTACAGTCATCTCCTTGTTCCTCTCGGTTGTTGACGACGTTGACAACGCAAGAGGGCAGCACACCGCGCACGGCGAGCGAACCAAGGCCGCAAGGCGGAGGACGACAGCGAGGCCTCGGACGGAACGAACAGGAGCCATTGAAGATGCGCCGGTCCAATCGCAGGTAGAGGGGAGTACGAGGGTTTACTGGTTCAGGCGCGGGTGCGTGTTGGGGTTGACGTCGCCGGAGAATAACAGGACGTGTGGGGGAATAGAGGGAGGGACTGGCCAACGTTGGAGGGTACGTACGGTAGGGCGGCAGAGGCGCAGCCAGCCATGGGAGGCGGGAGCAGGCGGAGCCGACGGGGTGGTTTGGTTTGGGCGACTGTAGGAAGAAGAAGACAAGAGATAGAAGATACACGATAGATGATGGATGTCAATCCAATGGCTGGTAGACAGAATCGTTTGTTGACTGGCTGGTAAGTCGACACCACCTTGGATAGGGTATTTCCTCATGGGTCCCAAATGTCAGAATCCAAATCTGTCACGGTAATGCAACCTTTCCTATGAAAATTTACAGCCCATTTGATGTGCTAGTTCGAAATAAGTTTGTGGGTGCTGGTGGGGGCTAATCACTTGGCTTCTGTAATGCATAGTGAGCTTAAGCAGCCGGCAAGAGTGATGTTATTTCCCTTGGTTGGGATTTGTTACAATATTTCACTCTAAATTAAATGAATGACAAGCCATTTGCCTTGTTTCAAAGAAAATATGACAGACACAGCCGAGTTGAAAAGGGAAGGAACATCTAACTCCAGCTTACAAACTGTACAAAAGCACGAGGGTTAATTGTTCATCAGGTTTACAAAAAGACACAGATTGAAAAGGGCAACAACATCTAACTCCAGCACTATTTTTGGTAGTCACAGGAAAATGGATCGGTCAGGTCCATAGAATGAACATCCTGGGTCATAAAATTTACTGGATTATGACCACAATATGTTGTAAATAGAAGCCCAACACGTTCAGAAGCTCTTTTGCCCACCTGAAACTCCTTTGTTTGCTCTTCGACATACCCATGCATCAAAACCATGCTGCTGATAAACTTAAGCCTGATGGACAATAGTAACCTTGCATTCAACAAGAAGAATGTGACAAATCTTGTGTTTGCAAGGTTGGCTACATATCATTCTAGCGTTATTGTCTTCAATCGAATCTCATGAGAAGTGAGAAAATCCCGATGCTTACGAATCCACCGATTGGTTATAACTTTCTTACCTCGTCCTCTTGCGTAAATAGACATGAAGATTGAAAACAGTTAAGGTCTAAAAGACGAGTGTCGAAAGAGCAACAGCTGAACGGTTAATTCTAGTACACTATATGCGGGCTTCCAATGTGCGTAAAATTATCACCTTTATATACAATTTCTCCAGACATGGAAAGCATTGCAGCAAGCCAATAATCTTGTTCAGATCAAAACTATTCATTTGGATATATAAGATCTTGACAGAATCCAGCACCATTGATAGGCCATCCATGGAGAAACTCTTCATTGAGCATAGAACATAATATTAGTACAAAATGTGTACTCCAAGATGATATATAAATTATGCGCAGAAACTTAAACTGCAGCTTATGGTTACAAGTGTAGATGATAATACAAAGTACCTGAAGAACTGTGGAGCCAAACACCATATTGAAATGAGCACAGAGATCATGTATTACACCCAAGGTCTCTAGTTTAGGCGTAGAGAGGACGGTTATTTGCAACAGTGAATAACTAGAAACAAGGATCAACCTTTGAAGTGAAGGGGCATCTTGGATGATGAGCTGCCTTCCTTCAAAAGAAATTCCAATTCTTACAAGGTTAGGCGACTTTATTTGGAGACAACCGATTCTAACTGTGAAACAAGCACCAAGCACTCCAGCGTAGGGCAACTGGAGTGGATGATGTTGTGCAATGAGGCCTTCGATACATGAACCCGCACAAGTGAAAGTTTCTTGAGAAATGGGAGTCGAAGGTTCAGTACTAGATTGTCTGGTAGGTAGCACAGCGCAAAGGTGGCGGTGTGGAGAGAGGAGGAAAACCGCAAGATGGACATCGGTGCTAAGGGCACATGTTCATGGCGTTTGGTATGTGGTATGTGATTTCCAGGGGAATAGTAGAACTCAAGCAGCTGTAGTTCTGTGAATTCAGGGGATTTCAGCCAGGCGTCCACCGTGAAGGGCATGGTATGCTTGCTCAGGTAGCATGACGGGATGCAGAGGCTTTGAACGAAGCCTTGGTGGGAGGAGATGATGGCTCTGGGATTTAAAAATCATTGAAGATAGATAGCTGACGACAGTCGAGATTAAGGGGCAAGACACTCCATAGAGGGCGCCACCGAATTGAGAGGACTTGGGTGCGGCAGCAATCCTTGGTGGGGAGAAGCGAGATGATCTCCCCAAGGACGGCATCTGGGAGATCGCTGATGCGGTCCACCCGAGATTCTATGGGTTCCTGGGATCCGGTGGGGGCGGGGTCGCCGCTTCTCCCCATGCTGCTAGCTGCGGGATTTACAACAGGTGTCGCCGCTAGCGGAAGCCTCATCTTCTTGGCGCTGGGGTCAGCCGACTCCATTTTCCTGGAGGGAGTCGCGTCGTGCTCACAGATTTGAGCAGAGTAACGAATGACGAACCTAGTTGTAGTGCGAGCAAAGAAGAAGGGGAGCTAGGCGTTTTTTGTAGGAGTGAGGAAGAGGGGGAGCTGGGTTTTCTGTAGGAGTGAGGTGAGGAATTTGGGGGTACGAGTGGAGCGAGCTGATGTGAGGTGGGTGGGGGCGAGGAGGAAGAAGAGCACCCAGGTTTTTTGGGGGGGGGGGGTGGTGTGCTGGGTGCCTCTCGTTCAGTAAATATATGGGCTTTTGAATTGATTTTACTATTTTCTAGTGTGGACAGGCTGTTTTGTCTTGGGCCCAGAGAAACAATTACTACTAGTACAGTGGAGACAATCTACAGCTACCCAGAAAATAATTACTACTAGTACAGTGGAGACACTCTACCGCTTCTGGCTCCTCCTAGGCCATTGAAACGTCTCCCTCTACTGAATGTCGTTATACTTTTGTTCACCGATATGCGGGCCATGCAGCGCGCGGGCCCAAATGCCATCTACCAAATTAGAAGGCAGTATGCAGGCAGAGAGTCACCCCGGTCGTAGCGCGGCAGTAACGAGCCGTCGCATCACAAAACCCCACCTCCCCGCAGTCTAAGTTTGACGGACAAAGCAACCATCATTTCACTCTTTGCTGAATCCCCTTCTCCCTCACCGTCTTCGAGAAAGGCAACACTCGCATCTGCCATTGTTCTTCTCTCCGAACGAAGGGAAGGTAAGCGGATCCATGATGTTGGCATATTTTCGTTCAGAGAAAAAAAAGAACTTACGCAAAGCAGTAACCGATCCTCACTGTCTTTTTTGTTTCATTGTCATTGTGATTGTATTTTCCTTTCAGTGGTCTCCTAGTATTCGTCAGTATCATGATGAACCAAGGAGAACCAGGCAAAGATCTGCCGATATTGGAGCAGATGCGGGAGGCTGATCCCCACGAGACAGAGAGCTCCAAGAAGATGGAGGCAACCACCGAGCCAACCCCAGATACGCTCACGGCCACTACTGAGATGGTCAACACCCCGTTTGAGGTTACAGCCCCATGGCACTGCAGGAGCAGTTTCCCCCTTCGAGGATGTG
>NC_041383.1:311437323-311440675 GCF_002162155.2 Triticum dicoccoides | reverse complement strand
TGAGCTGCCCAAGTTGATTTCCTTCTTTGCCGATCTCGATTGTGGTTTTTCATCTAAGTATGTGGTGATTTTTTTTAGAAAAGGAAGTATGTGGCGATAAATAATGCAAAATTTTATTAGCTTCGGTGCCATGCTATACATAGTGGTTTAAATAACTTGTGTTTCTTATACTAAAAAGTAATTCAGAATTTGTTTTTGTTTCAAATAGAGCCCTGATGTAGATAAGGATTGTGTGGTTGTACACATCACTCGCTATGAGGCGGACCACCTGAATATACGCACTAGGAAAACATAGTTCTTAGGCTGTTGGATCCTAGAAGCCATTTGCGGTTATACCAATGAAGAGTTGTATTCCTGCCTCACTGTTGTCAGGCGTGTTGTCGAGGGTGTACTGAAGCACAAGAAGTTCGAAGCTACTCCTTCGTTTCTGAGGCATACTGTTCTTGTCAAGATTACGCAGGAATATGGCGTGGCATGCCTCCACAAACAAGTTTATCAGTGGCAAGGCCACAAGGTTGTCTTCATGAAGGTTCACAGGATTGAGCTGCTGCGTGACGTCCTCGATGTTGTTCATGGCAAGGTCCGTCTTGTGTCCAGCCCAAATTAGATCGAGGCATGAAATAGTTGCCCCAGCTAGTGTTTAATAGTAGTTTGGATTGTGTCTAATTATCCGAACCTTGCCTGTTATTGACCCCTCTGGGGCTAGTACTCCGTTTGAATCCGTCTATGGGAACTGCTGCTACTTTTGTATGCCCGTGAATCATGTGAGAACCATCGTAAATGTTGCCGAAACAGATGCGTCCTCACTAGTTTTTTCATGAATATGGCATGTGTCGGTGTACTAGAGTAGGGGTACCCTATTACCCCGAACTCGTGCACGGGCAGATGCAGCACCCCCGCGGAAAGGCTTGCCGGGTGACCGCCAGGACCCTCCGTGGTCCCCTTTAAGACCATTCAAGAACAAAGTACTCAAGCCAAGGCCTCGGCAAGAGGAGCTTGTCGGGAAGGCCAACCAAGGCCCCGGCAAGGGGAGCTTACCGGGAAGAGACGAGACCCCGGCAAGAGGAGCTTGCCGGGAAGACCACGCAAGACATACCAAGAAAGCTTGCCGCGACGCGCCCTGCGCCCCGGCAAGATCCGGCGAGCGACAAGCTTCTGCAAGCGACAAGACGACGGCCGCGGCAAGGAGCTTGCCGCGGGAAACTCCCACTGCGTGCCCGCGCTCCAGCTCACCTGCTAACGTGTCGCTCTGGGACTCTCCCAGAGCGCACGTGGCGGGAGGCTGTGCAGCTAGGGGTACGTGGTGGAAAGCGGAGATGAAAAGAAGCCCATCGTGGCAAACGGTGGCGCTCCTAACGGTCACCCCTTTTGCACTGTTTAGGAGACTCAGACAGGCATTTAATGCCCTTGTCCCCTGCCGTCAGAGTTAGGTAGGGTACACTGTATCCACAGTAGCGGTAGCTATACCTACCACATCCTTTTTCCGTTTTTACCCTTCCTGTCTGTGTTGCCCCCTGTCGGTGACCCCTTGAGTATAAAAGGAGGCCCAAGGGCAACGTAGAAGGGGTTGAGCATTTTCAAGGGGGTTCCGCATTTCGGGAACTCAGAAGAACACTCTCATGCTCAGTCTGGCAGCCTCCATCGCTCCTGAGCAAGAATCTAATATACACGAACAAGCAGCAGTAGGGTTTTACGCATCCGTGCGGCTCGAAGCTGGGTAAAAAATCGCCCCGCGTGCACTGCCTCGATCCGCTCTTTGCGCGCTGTCCGCCCCCCACCGAACCGAAAGGGGCCCTTTCCCCGTAGGTGTTGGCGGGAATCAGCATCGCCCCCGGCATCTCTGGCGCGCCAGGTAGGGGGTGCGTCGAGATCGCGCGAACCCGATCCGGCGTGCACGCGAAGCTAGATCTTCATCGTCATGGCTCCCAAGGAGCGGGCGAGCAAAAGAACAGCGCAAGTATGGCAACAGAAAAAGCTAAGTCATGCAAATTTTAGATATTTCCTTTCTATATAAGGTTATCCGCCTCGGAGACCTTGTTCTTTGTACGAAAAACCTGTGCGCGGAGGAATCAACTCGTAGCTAGCCGCGCCCTTACTTTGTTTCGAGTCCGCTCAACAACTTAAGAGAGCTTCTAGTGCCCTTACTTTGTTTCGAGTCCGCTCAGCAACTTAAGTGAGCCGCTAGCGCCCTTACTTTGTTTTCGAGTCCGCTCAACAACTTAAGCGAGCTGCAGCTAGTTGCGACGAGATTACTTGTCGGTAGCGACCCCGCCAGCAGGCTGCTGAAGTTCCGCACTCGGCGCTCACGGCAAGGGTGCCTGCACCGGCAAGTTTCCCTAGAAAGCGTAGGGTGGACGTACAAAGAGGGGTTGAACAGGAAAATAGCATGCGTTATTTACTTAAGATTTCTGCACGGACCTGTGTGCCAAGGAGCCTTCTCGGGACTAGTTGCGCTCCATGATTGCCTCGAGTCCGCTCGGCAACTTGTGCGGTTGCACTACAACCGAGAAGGTAAACCTTTCCGGGAGGCGTTGTTCCCGAATAGCCGCTAAGGGCCCGTTCCCTCAAGCGCTATTGGCTGGATCATACGCACCGGAAAGCATTCTGGCAGGCACAGGGAATATGCAGCAAAAGTCGAAATTCGCGAACAAGTTGACAGCACTCCGGATGCTAATCACTTGCTATGTTTGAACGCAGTTATGGCCCGGGGGCTGGCAACGCCCTTAAGGCCAATATCTCCGGCGTCAAGAACGACGACGCTCTTTGCCATAAGCCTTTCCGGCAACGATCCTGCCGGGAGCCGGTGTCAAGAGCGATGAAGTTCTTCACCCAAAGTCTTCCTGGCAACCAGCTTGCCGGAAGCCGGCATCGAGAATGTCAAAATTCTCTGCTGAAAATAAAAGTCTTCCTGGCAACCAGCTTGCCGGAAGCCGGCATCGAGAACGTCAAAGTTCTCTGCTGAAAATAAAAGTCTTCCTGGCAACTAGCTTGCCGGAAGCCGGCATCGAGAACGTCAAAGTTCTCTGCTGAAAATAAAAGTCTTCCTGGCAACCAGCTTGCCAGAAGCCGGCATCGAGAACGTCAAAGTTCTCTGCTGAAAATGAAAGTCTTCCTGGCAACCAGCTTGCCGGAAGCCGGCATCGAGAACGTCAAAGTTCTCTGCTGAAAATGGAAGTCTTCCTGGCAACCAGCTTGCCGGAAGCCGGCATTGAGAACGTCAAAGTTCTCTGCTGAAAATAAAAGTCTTCCTGGCAACCAGCTTGCCGGAAGCCGGCATCGAGAACATCAAAGTTCTCTGCTGAAAATAAAAGTCTTCATGGCAACCAGCTTGCCGGAAGCCGGCATCGAGAAC
>NC_041383.1:311422412-311437267 GCF_002162155.2 Triticum dicoccoides | reverse complement strand
GCAACCAGCTTGCCGGAAGCCGGCATCAAGAACGTCAAAGTTCTCTGCTGAAGATAAAAGTCTTCCTGGCAACCAGCTTGCCGGAAGCCGGCATCGAGAACGTCAAAGTTCTCTGCTGAAGATAAAAGTCTTCCTGGCAACCAGCTTGCCGGAAGCCGGCATCGAGAACGTCAAAGTTCTCTGCTGAAAATAAAAGTCTTCCTGGCAACCAGCTTGCCGGAAGCCGGCATCGAGAACGTCAAAGTTCTCTGCTGAAAATAAAAGTCTTCCTGGCAACCAGCTTGCCGGAAGCTGGCATCGAGAACGTCAAAGTTCTCTGCTGAAAATAAAAGTCTTCCTGGCAACCAGCTTGCCGGAAGCCGGCATCGAGAACGTCAAAGTTCTCTGCTGAAAATAAAAGTCTTCCTGGCAACCAGCTTGCCGGAAGCCGGCATCGAGAACGTCAAAGTTCTCTGCTGAAAATAAAAGTCTTCCTGGCAACCAGCTTGCCGGAAGCCGGTATCGAGAACGTCAAAGTTCTCTGCTGAAAATGAAAGTCTTCCTGGCAACCAGCTTGCTGGAAGCTGGCATCAAGAACGTCAAAGTTCTCTGCTGAAAATAAAAGTCTTCCTGGCAACCAGCTTGCCGGAAGCCGGCATCAAGAACGTCAAAGTTCTCTGCTGAAAATGAAAGTCTTCCTGGCAACCAGCTTGCCGGAAGCCGGCATCGAGAACGTCAAAGTTCTCTGCCGAAGATGAAAGCCTTCCCGGCAGGCCAGTATCGCTGGGGGCTATGAGTGCCAAGAATCGTCCACGGCAAATTAGAGTTGCCGGGGGCTGCACTATCAGATAAGTTTTTTTTGTCCCTCATCATGCATTCTCTTATGGACTGGGGAAAGCAAACCCACGTTCCTCCCCGGAAACTGCCGTGCTCCCCCGACTCTAGGCCCTAGGGCTCGTCCTCGGGGCCAAGATTGGTTGTAGTCGCGGCAGCAAAGGGATGGAACGGGGATACCGCACCACCTCGTTCCTATCTCCGTCAAAAGCGTGAGAAAGGTCGAGCGACGTGGGAGGGCGGCAGGGTCTGTTGCCGGGAGAGAAATTATCTGTCTGAGGGATACCAAGGATTTGTTCCTTGGCGTGAGTTTAACTCACGAGACAAATAACCCGGCAAACATTCCCTTTTCATTAAAAACATCCCACTCAGGTACAGTCCATAGAGGATGAAAAACATGAAAGAGAGGATTACAAGTTCTAGATACAGCTAAGACCCAAGGGCTTACAAACTAAAAAGATAAGATGCCCGTAATCCCTTTCCTGTCCCCCTTTTCAGGATGCAGCTCAAGGAGGCGAAAAGGGCACAAAGAGTGCCTAGGCGAGCTACGGGTGCCAGAAGACACCAAGGGAACATCCCGGGGGCCGTCCGAAGGCTGAACGGCGACGACGACGCCGGAAGCGGGGCTCGAAGACGGGGCGACGGGGCGTCAGCACGGTGTCGAGGGCACCACGCCCCCGTACTCCGGCTTGACGGCCTTGTCGCCCGCACTCTTCCCCTTCCGCAGCCTCCCTACGCCAGCCGCCCAAGGAGACGACCCCGGCGAGTTCAAGAAGCCGGTGACGCGGATGATCGGGTCGCCGGTGCCGCACGAGGCGGCGCCCGACGCCTAGTCGGACCCGCTACTCCGCCGCCCGCTACCCTCGTCGTCGCTATCGCTCCCCTCCTCGTCGCTCTCGCTCGAGGAGGAGCCTTCGCTGTCGGAGGAGCTGTCCATGCAGCACTTCGACCGAGTGCCGAAGCACCCGAAGGCCTTGACGGAGAGGAGATCACCCTCCATCAACTTAAAATGGAGGGTAAACCCCTCCGTCAAGCTGTGGATGCGGGCGAACGTCTTCCACCCTCGATCAAGATACATCACATTAGGGGCTGGGAATGCAACGCGGACTCGCGTGCCGCTGATCCCACAGCCCCTCTTGTGCAGCCTCAGCGTCTCGGGCGGCTCCACTTCCATCGCGCGCGCAAACGGAGCAGGAAGACGGAGGCGACGACGAGGCGCCCGGCGCAGCCTAACGAAGAACTCGCAAGGGTTGTCCCCTATATGGACCGCAATGGGGGGAGAAGCCGCCGGCGGAGGTGAAGCTGACGTGCCGCCCCGTCCGCCTCTTCCCCGAGCGCCTCGACCCCGTCCTCGACCTCGTCCGCGGCCTCGCACCCTCCCTCTTCCCCTCATGGTTGGCTCTGCCACCACAGGCGTGGAAGAGGGAGAGATGCGCTGTCGGGCGGCGACCCTCGCCGCCACCGATGAAGGGCCTGGGTTCCCTTTCTCCATGGCAAAGGAGAGAAAGGGGAACAGAAGCTGAAGAAAAGAGAAGATGAGAGAGTGAGGGCTTCTGTGCTCCCATCCCGCTCTTTATAAAGGAGCGAGGTGGGGGCTCGGCCGCCCCGCTCGGCGAATCAAGGCACGAGAAGGGCAGGGAGTTGGGGCCGACCCGCTCGCGACGGCCCAGTTTCCCACTCCACCGTCCGTTACCCCAAACGCATGGGGGACGCGTGGCGGGGGTGCAGAACTGAGGCGACAGATGAGGCGGCATCGTTCCACCCCGTGAACGCGGGGAGTGGACGTCCCGAAAACCACGCGCCGGCTCCGTCCAGTAAATACACCACGCCCTCGCACCTACCCCCGTTTAAGGAGGCGGGCGTGAACCACCTCCATCATCATGGCCTGACGCATGCTCGGGAGGCTTAGCCCCACGCACGCCTCCCACGCTCTCCCCCAAGACGCCGCATTTGACGCGTGCCGTTCTGGGCGTGCGCGGTGGGAGCGGAGTTAAATTCGGCGCGACCTAGGCCGCACGTGCCCGTGCACTGTTTTGGGCCTGGCCCAACAGCGCTCGGCATCGTGTATGGCCCAGGCCCGGGGGCTCCTGTCGGTGTACTAGAGTAGGGGTACCCTATTACCCCGAACTCGTGCACGGGCAGATGCAGCCCCCCCGCGGCAAGGCTTGCCGGGTGACCGCCAGGACCCTCCGTGGTCCCCTTTAAGACCATTCAACAACAAAGTACTCAAGCCAAGGCCTCGGCAAGAGGAGCTTGTCGGGAAGGCCAACCAAGGCCCCGGCAAGGGGAGCTTACCGGGAAGAGACGAGACCCCGGCAAGAGGAGCTTGCCGGGAAGACCACGCTAGACATACCAAGAAAGCTTGCCGCGACGCGCCCTGCGCCCCGGCAAGATCCGGCTAGCGACAAGCTTCTGGAAGCGACAAGACGATGGCCGCAGCAAGGAGCTTGCCGCGGGAAACTCCCACTGCGTGCCCGCGCTCCAGCTCACCTGCTAACGTGTCGCTCTGGGACTCTTCCAGAGCGCACGTGGCGGGAGGCCGTGCAGCTAGGGGTACGTGGTGGCAAGCGGAGATGAAAAGAAGCCCATCGTGGCAAACGGTGGCGCTCCTAACGGTCACCCCTTTTGCACTGTTTAGGAGACTCAGACAGGCATTTAATGCCCTTGTCCCCTGCCGTCAGAGTTAGGTACGGTACACTATATCCACAGTAGTGGTAGCTATACCTACCACATCCTTTTTCCGTTTTTACCCTTCCTGTCTGCGTTGCCCCCTGTCGGTGACCCCTTGAGTATAAAAGGAGGCCCAAGGGCAACGTAGAAGGGGTTGAGCATTTCCAAGGGGGTTCCGCATTTGGGGAACTCAGAAGAACATTCTCACGCTCAGTCTGGCAGCGTCCATCTCTCCTGAGCAAGAATCTAATATACACGAACAAGCAGCAGTAGGGTTTTACGCATCCGTGCGGCCCGAAGCTGGGTAAAAAATCGCCCCTGTGCACTGCCTCGATCCGCTCTTTGCGCGCTCTCCGCCCCCCACCGAACCGAAAGGGGCCCTGTCCCCATAGGTGTTTGCGGGAATCAGCATCGCCCCCGGCAGCATGGTAAGACATAAGTTGTCATGGTTTATCACACGAGCAGTGTGTGTTTGGATGAAATAGAGCACTCGTTCGAGAACCGTGCGCTGACGTATACATAAGTACTTGTAAACATTGTTGGTGCTACCCCACTTGTAAGCAGTTGTGCAAAACACGACACATTGGCTCAGCTTGCTTCAACACTAGGCTATTGACCAGCTAACAATCCACAATCTGCTGACTGACATATAAGCAACTATGTATCTTGTTACAGTGGTTCATGCAGTTAATTGAGGCTACAATGTAATAAATTCCAAATGTTCACACGCTAGTCCAGCACTCATGTGGAACACTCACATTAAACTCATCTTCATAAAAAACTTGAAAAGCATAAGTTAAGCAATTTTATACATCTCAATGATTCATAGAACATAACAAACATATACTAGTTCATAGCAAAAGACAAAGTTGTGAGAAGGTTTACAAATCAGGAAAAAACAAGCAAGGCTTCTCTGAGGAAAGGGCCTCCCAGCAGGCTTAAATTTCCTGGAGTTCACTCTGTGTTTTTCTTGTTGCCACCATCCAGGGTTAGGTTATCTCATTCTAGAATAACCAATTATAATTGTGGTCTCAGCTAGAATGCTGAACTGAACCATGCAGTGTACTGACTAGGTGAAATTCTTGTGCATTCCACTAAATTTAAGCACTGCTATTTGCAGAAATAAGCAGACCACAATGCCTCTTGTCCGCGCACCTGTCCAAAAAACCACTGTGCAGCTGTGCCAGCTAGTCCTCGGTCCATTGATGAACTGGTAGAAAGTGCATTCCGTACTAGGATGCAGTTGTTTTCGCTCGTGCCTGCACTGTAATCAGGAAGTAAAACGTACGAATCAGATTCTTTTAGATTGCGTTGGTAATTCTACCTTAGTTACTACTCCCTCCGTCCGAAAATACTTGTCGAAGAAATGCATAAAAATGAATGTATCTAGAATTAAAATACGTCTAGATACATCCATTCCTCTGACAAGTATTTCCGGACGGAGGGAGTACCAATGTAGGTATACCTTAAAGACGGGAGGTTAGACGATGGCAACGAGGGATAGCCATCTCATTTTGCACAGTTGCACTAAAACTAAGGTGTGTTCTTTTGATTGCGCGGATAGAAACGATAGGGAGACAAACATCCCAAAATGATATGGAGACAGACATCCCTGTTTGCGCAAATACGAGCGGTTATTTAAACAGTGCCATATATTACCACTTTCCCCCGTTTCCTCTTAGAACCAAGTCCTAGATTCATGCTACAGCTTTCCCACTTTCTTCCCTATTTGAACCAACGCTTTGAGTCAACTGTAGGAACTAGCTTTACTTCTAATAATAGTAGAAGTCTAGGTGGCTTTGGAACAACAGACAAAAGTAGAAAAGGATCGAGATGAAGGGAGCTGGGGCAGTAGAGCAAGGCAGGTTTCGAAGGAATATATACCTAAGGGTCATCGGCATGTGGCAAAGAGGACGTCGGGAGGCCGCATCTTGGCCACAATACCGCAGGGAGGAAGAAGGGGTCGGAGGCCCTCCCGAGCTGGCGCTCTCTCGGACAGAACGGCACGGCCGCTGATCGGGACGCGCGAGCAGCCGTTGGTCTCCTCCCTCGCCGCTGACGACAGCGTGAACGATGCACCTACACCCCTGCCCCGGTCGAGGTTGTCCGGCCAGATTTGTGACCAGTCGTAAGCTGAGAGAGAGAGAGTGTGGCCACCTATGTCTTGCTTAGATCTGGAGAGCATGAGAGAGTGAACGAGAGGAACCCTAGTAAAGCAAGCGCTAAGGCTCTTGCTTTTATATATAGTGGATTGATTTTGTTGTACGAGCTTCAAAAATGCGCTCCTACGTGTACCCACGAGTGGGTGTGAGAGAACTACTGGGTGTGTGCACCGCTTCTCTTCGTGAGAGTACAATATACTATGCCCAAAGAACGTTCACCACAAGAGTAATAGTATAAGTGTGTGATGTGTGAGCTAAAATAAAATGTGTGTGCCGTCTTTTGTTTTTTAGAAGTTCTGAGGGTAGGGTGTGATGAGCACATATGTGCGTGACGTCTACCTACAGATAGACGGTGGGTGCGACGTGCGAGTCTGCGTGAGGACTCGGGAGAGTCGTGACTCATGAGGGTGCGTGTGCGTGAGAGAGAGGGGGGCACATATCAATGCAATGCATGTGTCCGTAAATCATTATCCGACAAACGTTCGCCACAAGCCTTTTCTGACGAACGCTGTAAGACCGTTACATCGGCATCCGACAATGTCAGTTTTGCCATGTCATTTAACAGAACAACCACTCCTCCTACACACAAATCTTCCATGTGAGTGTTAGCAACTGCCGTATGCTCCCTCCGTTCCGAAATGCAGTGCATACAGCTTTATTGAAAATTCGAACCTCACAAACTTCTACCGAGTTTTCGTGTACCAAATTGCACATGTAGAATACCCTGTATATATCATTTCATTCATCTTAGAGAGGTAACCATAAAGATGGGTGAGGAGTCTACAAAGAAAGACCATTGTATCACCCGCAGCAATTTCAACCATCCTTTAGTGTTGAGGAATATCATAGGAACTCTATATGATATGATTTTTGTAGGACTTTTTCCTTTATAGGATTGGTTCATAGGAATAGATTCTTATACTCCGCATTTCAAAGGAAATAAACATGATATCATTTCTATAGCTTTAGAGCCACTTTGTTCATATGAATGGATTCCTGTACTCCCTTAATTTCAAAGGAAAATAAACATTAGCGTATATTCAATAGAAAAGTTCCTATGATATGAACCAAATTACATCTCTTTTGTAATCCCTCCTCATAGGAATTGAGATACATGTCATCTCTAGATTCCATAGAAAAGTTCCTATGATGTGAACCAAATGACATCTCTTTTCCAATCCCTACTCATAGGAATTGAGATGCTCCATGTCATCTCTTTCCCTACAACTTCCATGTATACATCTTCTATTCCTAAATAGATAGTACAACCCACTAGTAGCTTTTTCCCAAAACATGCAACTATGGCACAAGAACTATATAGTGTGCAAATAACTTTGAAAGATGGTCGCTGGATGAAGCTCACCCAAAAGTGTAGAGATAGGCAAATCCGAGCACTACTGGCCATTGGATATCATCAACATTCCACCAGATCTGCCACATGTACAATTTAGAAGACTCCATGGTTGAACTTAAGCATAATGCACAAACCACAAAACAAAAGCACTTCTCCTTTGTTCTAGAATCTTTTGTATCATAATTCATTATTTTTTCTAAATGAATTGCCATTATTTGTTTTTTACTTTATGATTTACAATGCACAACCCCATGAATCTTAACATTTTTATAAAACTAATTGATTTTGAATGAGATGAACTATAAGAACTAAACGAACATCTACATCATGCATATATGACTCAAAGCTTTACATGTTATAGTGTGTATTTAGTCAAAATTTGGTTTCGAAATCTCATGCGTTCAATACATGTGTACCTTACTAGTTTTGAGTAGATTAGCAAATTTCACGCAGCCACGGGTATATCAAAATGCAGGGCCCATGCATCATTGCCTTTCGGTCGAACCTACGTCCACAATTTTTTGTACGTACTATATCTCCACTGGTCCCCGAACCCAAAATGATGCCTCGTTCCCGTAAAACCAAGCGGCCCACACATATTTAAGGCGTCGACTCGAACCCATTTACTACGCCGTGGCCCCGCACGCGATAGTGCTCTTACAAACCCTACCGCCGCACTCATCATCGGTTTTCTTCAAGAGGACGAGGGAGAAGCCGATTTTTAGTGGAGGCGCTTTCAAAAAAAGGATTTGTAGTGGAGACCCCTACCCTAGGGTGCCCTAGGTAGCTGCCGCGCGCATCATTGTGTTCTCTTTTCTTTACGCTCTTGCGCTCTAGAGTGAAATGATGGTTGCTTCGTCCGTCCAGCTTAATGCGGGAAAGGTGGGGCTTTGTGATTTGACCCCTCATCGCTCATTTTCTACTACTACGGCGCTACGACCGGGGTGCCTCCAATTCCAACCGCTTCTCCAAACTATAATTTGGTGCATCGCACGTGGAACAAGACGGTGGATGAGCCACATGTCGGCCAAAGGGGTCCTGTTAAGTGTGTCGCCATTTCGTGTGCGGACTGACCCTGCTTGAGTTGCTACGTCAACACGACAGGAGCAGACTACCACTTGGTTTTGCTCCTTGGTGAATCCCGACTATATTGATCTCAAAAGATACGTGCCGAACTACCCTCTCCATCTCAGTTTTTTATTTTTAGGCGTCTCGGTTTATAGGTCCTACACGTAGTTCTAGGTCATCCATTTGACTAACTAAATATGAGTTACTATGTCACAAAAAGTATATCATTTGATTCTTAAGAGGATGTTGTTGTATTTAAAAGTCGAGGGCGGGGCTTTTCCTGCACGGTAGGCAGGGCAGTTCCGCCTAGTCGGTTCGACAGAGACGCAAGAAGACGAGGGAGTAGGCGGCTGCAAACGTAGGGCTGTGTGATTTGATAGTGAGTTACTGTTGGATAGGTGGGGCCCCGTGATTTGACTTGCCATTATCATTTTAACTGCGGCGCTACGACCGGCGTGAGTCTCCCGATTCCTGACAACCTCCATACAGGTGCCTCTCCCAATGCTCCACCATGTAGTAGAGGTTGGCTCTTGCATGAGAGCCCACTTCTCCACTTTTTCCTTGCCTCTATTTCCTCCACATATGCAAAAATGCCATGTAAAGCGCACTATTGTACTTACTTTTACTTGCTCCTACAGGTGCTAAGCTTGCCACATCGGTATAAAGTCTGATGTGGCAAGTTAATCAAGAAGAGAGAGACTAGTTTGGTGACCCAAGGAAGAAACGGTGCTAAGCGCATGTACCTAGGTGAAAGACAATTTTGAGTCTATAGCTAATTAAATGAAGCTAACTTAGCAACACCATTTCATTGGAAGAGGTCACTCCTTGGCAAATGCAATAAATACTAGTACTCCCTGTGTCCCATAATATAAGAACATTTTTGGCACTACACTAGTGTCAAAAACATTCATATATAATGGGATGGAGGGAGTACGAAGAAAGAGATAGAGAGGAGTAAAAAAACACTTATAGCCAACCTTATAGCCAACCTTGTTGTAGTATGAGTGACTAAGTGATGACTATGTATGACATGCCAACATCAGATAGCCTAACGCACCATGTTAAATCTCCAAGGGCGCGACCGCGCGAGCGACGCGATGGTCGTGGTAGGTGCGACCATGATACGGGCTGCTGGCAGCCCTTGGAGCTGAGATCAAACGGTCGCATGCTAAGTTGCTGAAAATTTGCAGAATAACCCTCTAGGATAGGATATTCACCCATAGGTCTAGAATCACGCCATGCAACCGTTCGATCTAAGATCCAAGGGCTCTCGGAAGCCCGTATCATGGGAGAATGGAAAGCCACTACCCTGCCGTTCGCACGTTGGCAGTTCGCTCCTACTCGTCCTCGCACGTCCTTCAATACTACAACGGTTCGCTCCTAGTCGTCTCGTCCATTCACATTACGGCAGTTCCACTAATCCTAACCCTCCTCCCAAATCCATGGCATGCCAAATCTCCATGATCGGCGGTGAGTACAAGGTTAGAACCATCACCGGTGATGAGTTCGACGTCATCTACACCCATTCTTCCGCAACGGTGAAAGGATGTCTTTCTCGCTTCAGACACATGTTCGAAAACTCAAATGATGAGTGAGTTGCTAGGCTAGATGTTGAGTACACCACAGTCCTGGGATGAGAGAAGGATCTAAAGGATGAAGAGAGAAAGAAGCCCGTCGTGATCCAGGTTTCCGTTAATAACATTTGCTTGGTCTACCACATATGCCATGCCGACGTTGAGTGCTAGGATTTTAAGAACTTCCTCAAGGACAAAACAGTTGTCGGATTTCGGGTTCCGGCAGACCCTTGAGGTTTGAACACTGGGGTGCACGCGGAGATCACACCCCCAGCCTACCCATGTCTCACCGCCTCGCCAAGATCTAAACTACACGAAGAACAACACACGGGACACGAGATTTATACTGGTTCATGCCACCATTGTGGTGTAATACCCCACTCCAGTTTGTGGTGTGTGGATTGCCTCTGGGGCCGATGAGGAACAGTACAATGGAAGAGCAGCCTCGCGAGGGTCTGTTCTTGGTTGGTGCGATGAACTGCTAGGGGAGTTCAGTCGCCTCTCTTTCTCTCTCTCTCTCTATGCCTCAGATGTCGATCCGATCAGATCCAGATGCCCTACCCTGTGGGTGGCTAGTCCTATTTATAGGCGAAGGCCCTGGGCCTCTTCCCAAATATTGAGCGGGAAGGGTGCCAACAATTGGCCATTTTGAAGGGGAACATCTAGTACACTTATCCCGACTAAAGTTGGTCCTCGCTTGTGTAGGACCTTGAGAAGAGGTGTCTAGAGGGGGGTGATTAGACACTAAGTACCAAAGTTGTAGTTTTTAACTTCTTTATGTTTAAGTGGAGTTTAGGCACAAGTTTAACATTCACAACATATAGCAAGCAAGCATGCAAAGAGTATATGAGCAGCGGAAAGTAAAGCATGCAACTTGCAAGAATGTGAAGGGAAGGGTTTTCAAGGATTCAAACGCAATTGGAGACACAGATGTTTTTGGCGTGGTTCCGATAGGTGGTGCTATCGTACATCCACGTTGATGGAGACTTCAACCCACGAAGGGTAACGGTTGCGTGAGTCCACGGAGGGCTCCACCCACTAAGGGTCCACGAAGAAGCAACCTTGTCTATCCCACCATGGTCGTCGCCCACGAAGGACTTGCATCACTAGCGGTAGATCTTCACGAAGTAGGCGATCTCCTTGCCCTTACAAACTCCTTGGTTCAACTCCACAATCTTGTTGGAGGCTCCCAAGTGACACCTAGCCAATCTAGGAGACACCACTCTCCAAGAAGTAACAAATGGTGCGTTGATGATGAACTCCTTGCTCTTGTGCTTCAAATGATAGTCTCCCCAACACTCAACTCTCTCTCATGGGATTTGGATCTGTTGGAAAGAAGATTTGAGTGGAAAGCAACTTGGGGAAGGCTAGAGATCAAGATTCATATGGTAGGAATGGAATATCTTGGCCTCAACAAATGAGTAGGTAGTTCTCTCTCAGAAAATGTATGCTGGAAGTGTAGGTTCAGTCTGATGGCTCTCTCCATGAATGAAGAGGAGGTGGAGGGGTATATATAGCCTCCACACAAAATCTAACTGGTACACACAATTTACCAAACTCGGTGGGACCGAATCGACAAACTCGGTCGGACCGATTTAGTAAACCTAGTGACCGTTAGGATTTTCGGTGGGACCGATATGCAACTCGGTAGGACCGATATGGTTAGGGTTAGGGCATAACGTAATCTCGGTGAGACCGACTACACAAACTCGGTGAGACCGATTTTGGTAATTAGCTAACCAAAGAGTTGGTCAGGCAAACTCGGTTGGACCGATTACTCAAACTTGGTGGGACCAATTTTGGTAATAAGTTAACAAGAGAGTTTGCATTGTAATCTCAGTAGTAGCGATTGCTCAAACTCGGTGAGACCGATTTTGATAATGGACATACACAGAGAGATTACAATCCCATCTTGGTGAGACCGAGATCCCTTTCGGTGAGACCGATTTGCCTAGGGTTTGTGGCAGTGGCTATGACATTTGAACTCGGTGGCGCCAAATAGAAAGAATCAGTGTGACCGATTTTGGCTTTGGTTTTAGGTCATACGAGGATGTGAGAAAGTAGTTTAGGGTATTTGGAGCATATCACTAAGCACTTGAAGCAAGAGGCTCATTAAGCAACACCTCATCCCTCCTTGATAGTATTGGCTTTTCCTATGGACTCAATGTGATCTTGGATCACTAAAATGTACAATGAAGAGTCCTGAGCTTGAAGCTTGAGCCAATCCTTTGTCCTTAGCATCTTGAAGGAGTTCCCACATCCTTTAGTCCATGCCACTCCAATGTTGAACTTATCTGAAACATACTAGATAAAATTGTTAGTCCAACAAGAGATATGTTGACATTAATTACCAAAACCACCTAGGGAGCACTTGTGCTTTAAATCTCCCCCTTTTTGGTAATTGATGACAACATACATCAAAGCTTTAGATAAAGATATAAAGAATAGCAAGTAAAGCTTTGGAAAGACATGTAACAAGCATAGGCTCCCCCTACATGTATGAAATCATGTGAATATGGAATATAGAAGCATGTGAGAGCATAACCATGATAGATTAGGCAATGTGTTACATGTATCTTGGCCATATGCATCAGAGCAAAGAATATTAAAGAAAATACCTTCATGCCCGTGAGTTCTTCTTGCAAACAGTATGTACATCAGCAAGAATCCCTCATACACATGATTGTGATGCATATACTTACCTTGTAGTCTTGAGTTGGCTTAGGATGGAATGAACCTGCGTAAACAAGGTTAGATAACACAGGTACATCTACTAGCCAGATCAAACAGAAGAAACCACAAGAATATCAAGACTGGGATGACATGTAAAGAGTGAGTAGTAAGTACCACATTGGATTAGACATGTCCCCAAGAGTAAAGATATGCAATGAATTTTAAATGATTTCTTTCCCTTAGATGTCTTGCTCCCCTTGAATCTAGCATGGGATACTGGGAGAAGATATGGAACAGAAAATCAGAGCTGAAAGATATATAAATGTACAGAGCTAATGCAAAGTAATGCAAATAAGCACATATGAACATGTCTTTCCCCTCAAGAAGACATGTGGCATCTCTCATCTTGAACACCAAGCATCTAGGATCCTTGAGAAATACTTTCTACTTGAGTATTCTCTCTAAATGATAAGTTTTCATGTGATCTCTCTCTCCCCCTTTGACATCAATTTCCAAGAAGGGTTAGATCCTTGAGTCACAGCACGAAGCATTTATAAAAATGTGATGCTTGTAGAGGACAAGATTCATTGAGTGGAGCTGGATTAGAGGAAACACAGAATAAGTGGCAAGCTGTTTTTCCTGTTGTGAAATCAGTGGCACCGAGTGGTATGCTTCGGTGGTACCGGAAGGATTCAGTTGGACCGAAAATAACAAATCGGTGTAACCGAGTTCATCACAGAGAAAATACTTGTCACCTCACCTCACTAGACTAATAAGATCTCACAAAGATTTGCAAGGAATTTACTGAAAGATATGTAATGAATTGGATGCAGAAAATGCAGAGCAAACAGAAAGAAATCTAGATGAAGTTTTTTTTGTTTTTTAAAGGGGAAACAGATATGCTTGAGACAAATGCAAAAACTCAGAAAAGAGCACAAGAGAACTTCATCTAGAGATGGTCGGCGACGAAGTCACCTATGTTAGAGTATATTGACTTAGGAGTCAAGTGAGATCACTTGATCATAGGTCATACTCATTGTTTAAGCTCAAAATGGGGTTACCATTTTTCAATTAAGCATCTTGATGTATTCACATCTTGTCGAGTTGCTTTAGCTCATGACTCGGAGTAAAAGCTTCTCTAAGATGGAATAACATACCTTGGTTGGTGGTGTTGTGCATGTAGTTTAACTTGTGTGGGTTGCTCAAGGTTGATGTAGCTCATCAAGAATTTGGAGCACCACTTGGAATTTGAGTCCATCTACCTACATGGGTTAGTTCTTGCAAGGAAGAGCACTTGTGTATCCAACAATGACAATCATGAAGCTCAACATAGAATTTGTCAAAGGATATGTTTGAATGGTTTAGTGCTTCCTTGTCTTCAACCACCTTTATGTAGATACTTGGTGATGTAGAGATTGCTCAAGATATGAGTAGGTTACAACCTCATGGTATTAGATTCATCCAGGTACCTACATGGGTTAGATAACATGCAAGATACAAATATACCCAAGATATAAGATTTTCATCATAAGAGAAATATCAAGGATTAGTCATAAGCTCATGTCTTGCATGTATCCAATGGAGTTTCTACTCCAAGTTTGAAGCATCAATGATGTTCAATTCTCCTCTCAACCTTCGACTTGTGTGTAGCCTTGGGCGACGAGACGTGATTTGTTGCGAACTACTTGTCCATCTTCATCTTGCTTGTTGCAAAACACCCATTTGGTACTGATGATGTTGTGGTTGTTGTCGGGCTTCTCAACCAATGTCCAAACTTGGTTCCTCTGAAAGTTGTGTAGCTCTTCATGCATAGCATTTATCCAATCCGGATCTTCCAATGCTTCTTAGACCTTCATAGGTTCAATGCTAGAGATGAAAGAATAGTTTTCACAAAATTTAGCTAAACGAGTTTTAGAGCGAGTGATTCTCCCAGTTTGAATATCATTGTAGATTTGATCGACGGGATGGTCTTTAGCAATTCTTGCTCGAACTCGTGAAAGCTTTTGCTTGGATCTTGGTTGAACTTCTTCTTCATCTTGTTCTTCTTCTTCTTGGCCTTCTTCATTGTTGGCGTTGTCGTTCTCTTGTCGTGGTGGAGAACGAGGTTGTTGACGTTCATCTTGATGCACTTCCTCATTTTCTTCATCTTGGTGTGTCCCACTCGTGGATGCTTCCATATCAACTCTTGGTTCACCTTGTCGTGAAGTAGAAGCTTCCACTTGGACGGACGAGGTACTCTCCTTCACCTCCGTTGGACGGACCTTGCCAATAGACAAGTCTTGGATTGCTTCCGAAGGATCTTTGTCTCCTACATCCATTGGCAATTGCTCTACTTGCGAGCCATTAGATTCATCAAACTTCACATCTACCGTCGCTTCAACCTTTCGGGTGAAATTGTTGTAGACACAGTAAGTGTGAGAGTTTGAGCCATAACCTAGTAGGAAACCTTCATGAGACTTAGGAGCAAATTTAGAACGACAATGCTTATCAAGAATGTAGCACTTTTAGCTGAATGCTCGAAAGTATCCAACTTGGGGTTTG
>NC_041383.1:311394036-311421838 GCF_002162155.2 Triticum dicoccoides | reverse complement strand
TTTCGATGAGCGTCCGGTTCTTCCTCTCAACAACTCCATTTTGTTGAGGTGTGTACGTAGCCGAGAACTCGTGTGAAATCCCTTCTTCGTCAAGAAACGTGTCCACATTTGCGTTCTTGAACTCTGTTCTGTTGTCGCTGCGAACCTTCTTGATCTTCACTTCAAATTGATTTTGGGCCTTCCTAGAGAAGTTTCTGAAGATCTTTTGGACCTGTGATTTATCATCGAGAAACAACACCCACATAAATCTTGAAAAATCATCAACTATAACTAGACCAAAAGAATTTCCACCGAGACTCTTGTAAGAGTTGGGACCAAAAAGATACATGTGAAGTAGCTCGAGTGGCCTCTTTGTGGTCATGATGTTCTTCACGGGATGCCTTCCTCCAACCTGTTTACCTGCTTGACAAGCACTGCAAAGTCTATCCTTATCAAATATGACATTGTTAACACCAAGGATATGATTCCCTTTAATAAGCATGTCAAGGTTTCGCATACCAACATGACCTAGTCGTCTATGCCATAAACAACCTTTTGAGGATTTAGCAATGAAGCAAGTTTTAGGTTGAGCCTTTTTACTGAAATCAACAATGTATAGATCACATCTACGTATACCGGTAAAGACCATTTTATGATTGTCTCGACGAAACACTTGGCAATCTACTTCAGTAAATAGGACATTGAAACCGAAATCAGCAAGTCTAGATACTGAAAGTAAGTTGTAGCCAAGAGATTCAACGAGCATAACATTTTGTATGGAGCTATCATGTGATATGGCCACCTTAACGAGGCCAACCACTTTACCCTTTGAGTTGTCACCGAAAGTGACATACTTTTGAGGACCGTCGTTTTCAGCAAGCTCTTGAAACATGTCTTTATCTCCGGTCATGTGATCGGTACATCCACTATCAAAAACCCATTCCTTTCCTCCTGACATATATCCCTGAAGATTTGCCATGAGACCAAAATGTCTCATTGCATCATCAAGATCGAAGTCACTATCATCGTCCTCATCATAGTATCCATGTTCAGCATCATCATGTGGTGGATCAAATCCTAGAGACGATGATTCGTTAGAGTGAGTTTGACAATGATCTTGCTTATGAATTTTTATAGCTTCAGAAATAATATTACCAATAATTCCAACATCTCCTTTGGCACGCATAAGGTTTGTAAGTTCAAATAGACGATCACCAAACATAGGATCACTAGTATTCGTCTTACTCAAAGCAATAGACTTATGGGGAATTTCATCTAAATTTTTCAAGGAATAATTTGGAAAGCGTTCCTCAAGAAATTTCCATATGGTGTAGGCACACTCAAGAGTAGGCAAGTTTATAATCAAGTTTCTAGGCAAGCCTCTAGTGATAAGATTAATAATTCTAAGATTCCTAATCATGTCAATTGACTCATCAAGGGTAGGATGCATGGGATCAACATGAGGTGCACAAGGGCTAGCAATATACTTGTTCAAATGATATTGATTGAAAATTACAAGCATCTCATTTTTCCACTCATGAAAATATTGTCCATCAAGAATAGGCACTCTATGTCTAAGACTCCCCAAAGTAGACTCATCCATCTTCCTCCAATGGTGATTAAACCAAGGCAATGGAGACCAATGCTCTGATACCACTTGTAGGACCTTGAGAATAGGTGTCTAGAGGGGGGTGATTAGACACTAAGTACCAAAGTTGCAGTTTTTAACTTCTTTAAGTTTAAGTGGAGTTTAGGCACAAGTTTAACATTCACAACATATAGCAAGCAAGCATGCAAAGAGTATATGAGCAGCGGAAAGTAAAGCATGCAACTTGCAAGAATGTAAAGGGAAGGGTTTTGGAGGATTCAAACGCAATTGGAGATACAGATGTTTTTGGCGTGGTTCCGATAGGTGGTGCTATCGTACATCCACGTTGATGGAGACTTCAACCCACGAAGGGTAATGGTTGCGCGATTCCACGGAGGGATCCACCCACGAAGGGTCCACAAAGAAAGCAACCTTGTCTATGCCACCATGGCCGTCGCCGATGAAGGACTTGCCTCACTAGCGGTAGATCTTCACGAAGTAGGCGATCTCCTTGCCCTTACAAACTCCTTGGTTCAACTCCACAATCTTGTTGGAGGCTCCCAAGTGACACCTAGCCAATCTAGGAGACACCACTCTCCAAGAAGTAACAAATGGTGCGTTGATGATGAGCTCCTTGCTCTTGTGCTTCAAATGATAGTCTCCCCAACACTTAACTCTCTCTCTCATGGGATTTGGATCTGGTGGAAAGAAGATTTGAGTGGAAAGCAACTTGGGGAAGGCTAGAGATCAAGATTCATATGGTAGGAATGGAATATCTTGGCCTCAACACGTGAGTAGGTAGTTCTCTCTCAGAAAATGTATGCTGGAAGTGTAGGTTCAGTCTGATGGCTCTCTCCACGAATGAAGAGGAGGTGAAGGGGTATATACAGCCTCCACACAAAATCTAACCGTTACACACAATTTACCAAACTCGATGGGACCGAATCCACAAACTCGATCGGACCGATTTAGTAAACCTAGTGACCATTAGGATTTTCGGTGGGACCGATATGCAACTCTGTAGGACCGATATGGTTAGGGTTAGGGCATAACGTAATCTTGGTGAGACGGATTACACAAACTCGGTGAGACCGATTTTGGTAATTAGCTAACCAGAGAGTTGGTCAGGCAAACTCGGTTGGACCGATTACTCAAACTCGGTGGGACCAATTTTGGTAATAAGTTAACCAGAGAGTTTGCATTGTAATCTCGGTAGTATCGATTGCTCAAACTCGGTGAGACCGATTTTGATAATGGACATACACAGAGAGATTATAATCCCATCTCGGTGAGATCGAGATCCCTATCGGTGAGACCGATTTGCCTAGGGTTTGTGGCAGTGGCTATGACATTTGAACTCGGTGGCGCCGGATAGAAAGAATCGGTGTGACTGATTTTGGCTTTGGGTTTAGGTCATATGAGGATGTGAGAAAGTAGTTGAGGGTATTTGGAGCATATCAATAAGCACTTGAAGGAAGAGGCTCATTAAGCAACACCTCATCCCTCCTTGATAGTATTGGCTTTTCCTATGGACTCAATGTGATCTTGGATCACTAAAATGTAAAATGAAGAGTCTTGAGCTTGAAGCTTGAGCCAATCCTTTGTCCTTAGCATCTTGAAGAAGTTCCCACATCCTTTAGTCCATGCCACTCCAATGTTGAACTTATCTGAAACAAACTAGATAAAATCGTTAGTCCAACAAGAGATATGTTGACATTAATTACCGAAACCACCTAGGGAGCACTTGTGCTCTCAGTCTCCCCCATTTTGGTAATTGATGACAACATACATCAAAGCTTTAGATAAAGATATAAAGAATAGCGAGTAATGCTTTGGAAAGACATGTAACAAGCATAGGCTCCCCCTACATGTATGCAATCATGTGAATATGGAATATAGAAGCATGTGAGAGCATAACCATGATAGAGTAGGCAATGTGTTACATGTATCTTGGCCATATGCATCAGAGCAAAGAATATTAAAGAAAATACCTTCATGCCCGTGAGTTGTTCTTGCAAACAGTATGTACATCAGCAAGAATCCCTCATACACATGATTGTGATGCATATACTTACCTTGTAGTCTTGAGTTGGCTTAGGATGGAATGAACCTGCGTAAACAAGGTTAGATAACACAGGTACATCTACTAGCCAGAGCAAACAGAAGAAACCACAAGAATACCAAGACTGGGATGACATGTAAAGAGTGAGTACTAAGTACCACATTGGATTAGACATGTCCCTAATAGTAAAGATATGCAATGAATTTCAAATGATTTCTTTCCCTTAGATGTCTTGCTCCCCCTGAATCTAGCATGGGATACTGGGAGAAGATAGGGAACAGAAAATCAGAGCTGAAAGATATATAAATGAATAGAGCTAATGCAAACTAATGCAAATAAGCACATATGAACATGTCTTTCCCCTCAAGAAGACATGTGGCATCTCTCATCTTGAACACCAAGCATCTAGGATCCTTGAGAAATACTTTCTACTTGAGTATTCTCTCTAAATGATAAGCTTTGCTGTGATCTCTCTCTCCCCCTTTGACATCAATTTCCAAGAAGGGTTAGATCCTTGAGTTACAACATAAAGCATTTATAAAAATGTGATGCTTGTAGAGGACAAGATTCATTGAGTGGAGCTGGATTAGGGGAAACACAAAATAAGTGGCAATCTGTTTTTCCTATTGTGAAATCGGTGGCACCGAGTGGTATGCTTCGGTGGTACCAAAATGATTCGGTTGGACCGAAAATAACATATCTGTGTAACCGAGTTCATAATAGAGAAAATACTTGTCACCTCAGCTCACTAGACTAATAAGATCTCACAAACATTTGCAAGGAATTTATTGAAAGATATGCAATGAAGTGGATGCAGAAAATGCAGAGCAAACAGAAATAAATCTAGATGAAGTTTTTTTTTGTTTTTTTGAAAGGGGAAACAGATATGCATGAGACAAATGCAAAAACTCAGAAAAGAGCACAAGAGAACTTCATCTAGAGATGGTCGGCGACGAAGTTACCTATGTTAGAGTATATTGACTTAGGAGTCAAGTGAGATCACTTGATCATAGGTCATACTCATCGTTTAAGCTCAAAATGGGGTTACCATCTTTCGATTAAGCATCTTGATGTATTCACATCTTGTCGAGTTGCTTTAGCTCATGACTCGGAGTAAAGCTTCTCTAAGATGGAATAACATACCTTGGTTGGTGGTGTTGTCCTTGTAGTTTAACTTGTGTGGGTTGCTCAAGGTTGATGTAGCTCATCAAGAATTTGGAGCACCACTTGGAATTTGAGTCCATCTACCTACATGGGTTAGTTCTTGCAAGGAAGAGCACTTGTGTATCCAACAATGACAATCATGAAGCTCAACATAAAATTTGTCAAAGGATATGTTTGAATGGTTTAGTGCTTCCTTGTCTTCAACCACCTTTGTGTAGAGACTTGGTGATGTAGAGATTGCTCAAGATATGAGTAGGTTACAACCTCATGGAATTAGATTCATCCAGGTACCTACATGGGTTAGATAACATGCAAGATACAAATATATCCAAGACATAAGATTTTCATCATAAGAGAAATATCAAGGATTATTCATAAGCTCATGTATTGCATGTATCCAATGTAGTTTCTACTCCAAGTTTGAAGCATCAATGATGTTCAATTCTCCTCTCAACCTTCGACTTGTGTGTAGCCTTGGGCGACGAGACGTGCTTTGTTGTGAACTACTTGTCCATCTTCATCTTGCTTATTGCAAAACACCCATTTGGTACTGATGATGTTGTGGTTCTTGTCGGGCTTCTCAACCAATGTCCAAACTTGGTTCCTCTGAAAGT
The DNA here is from genome assembly GCF_002162155.2 of Triticum dicoccoides. Classification (NCBI taxonomy): domain Eukaryota; kingdom Viridiplantae; phylum Streptophyta; class Magnoliopsida; order Poales; family Poaceae; genus Triticum; species Triticum dicoccoides. Next base: position 311,416,431 of record NC_041383.1, on the reverse strand, counting down.
TGTGTAGCTCTTCATGCATAGCATTTATCCAATCCGGATCTTCCAATGCTTCTTCAACCTTCATAGGTTCAATGCTAGAGATGAAAGAATAGTTTTCACAAAAGTTAGCTAAACGAGTTTTAGAGCGAGTGATTCTCCCGGTTTGAATATCATTGTAGATTTGCTCGACGGGATGGTCTTTAGCAATTCTTGCTCGAACTCGTGAAAGCTTTTGCTTGGATCTTGGTTGAACTTCTTCTTCATCTTGTTCTTCTTCTTCTTGGCCTTCTTCATTGTTGGCGTTGTCGTTCTCTTGTCATGGTGGAGAAAGAGGTTGTTGACGTTCATCTTGATGCACTTCCTCGTTTTCTTCATCTTGGTGTGTCCCACTCATGGATGCTTCCGTATCAACTCTTGGTTCACCTTGTCGTGAAGTAGAAGCTTCCACTTGGATGGACGAGGTACTCTACTTCACCTCCGTTGGACGGACCTTGCCAATATACAAGTCTTGGATTGCTTCTGAAGGATCTTTATCTCCTACATCAATTGGCAATTGCTCTACTTGTGAGATGTTGGATTCATCAAACTTCACATCTACTGTCTCTTCAACCTTTCGGGTGAAATTGTTGTATACACGGTAAGTGTGAGAGTTTGAGCCATAACCTAGTAGGAAACCTTCATGAGACTTAGGAGCAAATTTAGAACGACGATGCTTATCAAGAATATAGCACTTTGAGCCGAATACTCGAAAGTATCCAACTTGGGGTTTGTTACCGGTGAGGAGCTCGTATGCCGTCTTGCCGAGTAGCTTGTGAAGATACAAGCGATTTGTTGCATGACAAGATGTCTCAACCGCTTTTGCCCAAAAGTGCTTTGGCATCTCGTACTCATCAAGCATCGTTCTCGCCATTTCGATGAGCGTCCGGTTCTTCCTCTCAACAACTCCATTTTGTTGAGGTGTGTACGTAGCCGAGAACTCGTGTGAAATCCCTTCTTCGTCAAGAAAGGTGTCCACATTTGTGTTCTTGAACTCCGTTCCGTTGTCGCTACGAACCTTCTTGATCTTCACTTCAAATTGATTTTGGGCCTTCCTAGCAAAGTTTTTGAAGATCTTTTGGACCTTTGATTTATCATCGAGAAAGAACACCCACGTAAATCTTGAAAAATCATTAACTATAACTAGACCAAAAGAATTTCCACCGAGACTCTTGTAAGAGTTGGGTCCAAAAAGATCCATGTGAAGTAGCTCGAGTGGCCTCTTTGTGGTCATGATGTTCTTCACGGGATGCCTTCCTCCAACCTGTTTACCCGCTTGACAAGCACTACAAAGTCTATCCTTATCAAATATGACATCGTTAACACCAAGGATATGATTCCCTTTAATAAGCTTGTCAAGGTTTCGCATACCAACATGACCTAGTTGTCTATGCCATAACCAACCTTTTGAGGATTTAGCAATGAAGCAAGTTTTAGGTTGAGCCTTTTTAGTGAAATAAAAAAGGTATAGATCACCTCTACGTATACTGGTAAAGACCATTTTATGATTGTCTCGACGAAACACTTGGCAATCTACTTCAGTAAATAGGACATTGAAACTGAAATCAACAAGTCTAGATACTGAAAGTAAGTTGTAGGCAAGAGATTTAACAAGCATAACATTTTGTATGGAGCTATCATGTGATATGGCCACCTTACCGAGGCCAACCACCTTACCCTTTGAGTTGTCACCGAAAGTGACATACTTTCGAGGACCGTCATTTTCAGCAAGCTCTCGAAACATGTCTTTATCTCCGGTCATGTGATCGGTACATCCACTATCAAGAACCCATTCCTTTCCTCCTGACATATATCCCCGAAGATTTGCCATAAGACCAAAATGTCTCATTGCATCATCAAGATCGAAGTCACTATCATCATCCTCATCATAGTATCCATGTTCAGCATCATCATGTGGTGGATCAAATCCTAGAGAGGATGATTCGTTAGAGTGAGTTTGACCATGATCTTGCTTATGAATTTTTATAGCATCGGAAATAATATCACCAATAATTCCAACATCTCCTTTGGCACGCATAAGGTTTGTAAGTTCAAATAGACGATCACCAAACATAGGGTCACTAGTATTCGTCTTACTCAAAGCAATAGACTTATGGAGAATTTCATCTAAATTTTTCAAGGAATAATTTGGAAAGCGTTCCTCAAGAAATTTCCATATGGTGTAGGCACACTCAAGAGTAGGCAAGTTAATAATCAAGTTTCTAGGCAAGCCTCTAGTGATAAGAATAATAGTTCTAAGATTCCTAATCATGTCAATTGAGTCATCAAGGGTAGGATGCATAGGACCAACATGAGGTGCACAAGGGCTAGCAATATACTTGTTCAAATGATATTGATTGAAAATTACAAGCATCTCATTTTTCCACTCATGAAAATACTCTCCATCAAGAATATGCACTCTATGTCTAAGACTCCCCAAAGTAGACTCATCCATCTTCCTCCAATGGTGATTAAACCAAGGCAATGGAGACCAATGCTCTGATACCACTTGTAGGACCATGAGAAGAGGTGTCTAGAGGGGGTGATTAGACACTAAGTACCAAGTTGCAGCTTTTAACTTCTTTAAGTTTAAGTGGAGTTTAGGCAGAAGTTTAACATTCACAACATATAGCAAGCAAGCCTACAAAGAGTATATGAGCAGCAGAATGTAAAGCATGCAACTTGCAGAATGTAAAGGGAAGGGTTTTGGAGGATTCAAACGCAATTGGAGGCATGGATGTTTTTGGCGTGGTTCCGATAGGTGGTGCTATTGTACATCCACATTGATGGAGACTTCAACCCACGAAGGGTAACGGTTGGGCGAGTCCATGGAGGGCTCCACCCACGAAGGGTCCACGAAGAAGCAACCTTGTCTATCCCACCACGGCCGTCGCCCACGAAGGACTTGCCTCACTAGTGGTAGATCTTCACGAAGTAGGCGATCTCCTTGCCCTTACAAACTCCTTGGTTCAACTCCACAATCTTGTTGGAGGCTCCCAAGTGACAACTAGCCAATCTAGGAGACACCACTCTCCAAGAAGTAAAAAATGGTGCATTGATGATGAACTCCTTGCTCTTGTGCTTCAAATGATAGTCACCCCAACACTCAACTCTCTCTCATGAGATTTGGATCTGGTGGAAATAAGATTTGAGTGGAAAGCAACTTGGGGAAGGCTAGAGATCAAGATTCATATGGTAGGAATGGAATATCTCGGCCTCAACACATGAGTAGGTAGTTCTCTCTTAGAAAATGTATGCTGGAAGTGTAGGTTCAGTCTGATGGCTCTCTCCATGAATGAAGAGGAGGTGGAGGGGTATATATAGCCCCCACACAAAATCTAACCGTTACACACAATTTACCAAACTCGGTCGGACCGATTTAGTAAACCTAGTGACCGTCAAGATTTATGGCGGGACCGATATGCAACTCAGTAGGACCGATATGGTTAGGGTTAGGGAATAACGTAATCACGGTGAGACCGATTACACAAACTCAGTGAGACCGATTTTGGTAATTAGCTAACCAGAGAGTTGGTCAGGGAAACTCGGTTGGACCGATTACTCAAACTCGGTGGGACCAATTTTGGTAATAAGTTAACCAGAGAGTGTGCATTGTAATCTCGGTAGTACCGATTGCTCAAACTCGGTGAGACCGATTTTGATAATGGACATACGCAGAGAGATTACAATCCCATCTCGGTGAGACCGAGATCCCTATCAGTGAGACCGATTTGCCTAGGGTTTGTGGCAGTGGCTATGACATTTGAACTCAGTGGTGCCGGATAGAAAGAATCGGTGTGACCGATTTTGGCTTTGGGTTTAGGTCATATGAGGATGTGAGAAAGTAGTTCAGGGTATTTGGAGCATAACACTAAGCACTTGAAGCAAGAGGCTCATTAAGCAACACCTCATCCCTCCTTGATAGTATTGGCTTTTCCTATGGACTCAATGTGATCTTGGATAACTAAAGTGTAAAATGAAGAGTCTTGAGCTTGAAGCTTGAGCCAATCCTTTGTCCTTAGCATCTTGAAGGAGTTCCCACATCCTTTAGTCCATGCCACTCCAATGTTGAACTTATCTGAAACATACTAGATAAAAGTGTTAGTCCAACAATAGGTATGTTGACATTAATTACCGAAACCACCTAGGGAGCACTTGTGCTTTCAGCCTGCCAAAAGGCCCTGACGATGACGCTGGCTTGGGCTCCACCATGACCTCCGTTCTGCCTTCCTGCTGGTCTTGGTCTTGTTGCACCGAAATGGTTGCCTTTGCTTGATACCCTTGCCCGCGCTTGCCCCCTTTGCACCAAAGGGGAAACAAGGACTCTGCGCAGATCGGCGCCCGCCTGGCGCCCGCCTGGCCTTGGTCGTCATGGCTTGTGTCACGGGACCTCGTGAGGTACCCCGCCTTGATCTCTCCGCCTCCTCACAAGCCAGCCTGACGAGGCCGCGCCTGAGGAAGCCTCCTGTCGTCCGCCCCGCGAGGCTTGGCCCCTCGCGAGGGTCTTGAGCATGTGTTGATGGATATGGGACGTACTGGGCCACTCCTTGAGCCACGCCGCAGGCCGCAGGCAGGCAAGTTTGGGTACCCCCGTTCCCAAAACACCGACATTAGCCCCCGGGCCCAAGGTGCGCTTGAACTTGGCTTAGTGGAGAAGCGAAGAGGCAAGTGCGAAGCGCTGCGGGCCCCAATAGCCTACGGCCTTGGGCGCCGCGTGGCGGTTGATTGGACATGGGCGTCCTGGCTCCCCCACGACGCCTCGGTAACTGCATGAATTGACAAGTCCCTGCATGCAAAACGGGTCATGATTACATGTGATCGTGGAGGCCGTCGGCTGGCCTCCCTCAGCTATATGTATGGAACGGCATGAGCCCCTCCGGTTCATCCCTCCTTGCTACTCTCTGTCTTCTTCTCGGCCGCTCGCCATCCCCATGGCTCCGCTGAAGAGGTTCTCGGTCACGGAGAAAGGGAAGGCTCGCCAGGAAGGGCCCGGCTCCCCTCCGACCTAGCGCGGTCGGGGCCGCCCTCGCAAGCACCCCACTGCCCCTGCTACGGCCTCCCGGGGCCGTGGAAGCAGCCCTCTGCGCAGCGGTGGGCATCCGACTGACATCGAGAGGTATGCAGGGGCTGCGCGACCCCCAAGGCCGCGCTTCCGCTCGGCGGAGGTGCTTCCGGAGTTCGTCGTGTGGTCGGCGGACCCGACCGGCACCTGGCTCCAACTTCCCCGTTTCTTCATAGGTGAGCTTCCGGCTGGTGCCCCAGGCGGCCTTTGGCTTCAGGCAGATGGTTGCTGCAGCAGGGCCTCTTGGGCTACCCTGGAGGTCTCCACCGCCGGGGAGGCGGCCTTAACCCCTGGCTGGCAAACATTTTCCTGCTCATGTCACTCAGGGTTCAGGGAAGACGGCCGTCGTGCCGGATGCTGCCCCGAAGACGATGACCGCGGCCGCGCACCCAGCCCCGACGTTGGTCGGGGTGAAGGGGGCGGAGGGCGCGCGGGCAGCGGGGCCCGAGATCCGCCATGCTCCGGCGACTCCCCTTCGGGTAGAAGCTCCTCCAGTGGTGGTCGCGACCAGCTCCCTTGTCGTCGCTCTCGTCTGGAAGAGGGCAGCGGGTCGGCCCGCCGCCGCGCTCCGGTGAAGCGGGAGGCGGAGTCCAGCTGAGCTCCGGAGGCAGTACGAGCCTTCGCTGAGAGCTGGCGTCGAGCAAGTCGTCCCCCTTTTGCTTTCCTTTCTCTCCTGCGCGAAAAGAATGTAATCCGTTGCCCCGCGGGGCGTGCTGAACTGTTGCTATTTTAATTGGTGCGTTGTTTCTACTGCTTATGCGCTATGTTTTCATTCTGTGTGCCTATGCATGGAAATCACTTATCTTGGGGGGCTCGTCGCGGTCCTCGCCTCCCGAGGCTAGTGCCTCGTCCTGCGCCTTGTGTCCTATAGAGTTTAGTCAGCAGGGGTAGCCTCCAGCCTTGGTATTCAGGGGAACCAACCCAAACCCCGTGATCGTGTCGCGATGCCCGTGGGGCACAGACTGGGAGGGGTGCTCCCGCAGCGGTCTCGAACAGGGAAGTTCCAAATTACTGGGCAGAAGAACACTCACGAGGGTGTCCACGCTCCCCCCTCATGAGACTTTGCGCGGGAGAAAAGGAAACGAACAAGTGAAATGGAAGAGTCGCGAGCTCGAAATGGCAACAGCTTCAGAAAAAACTTCAAATAGGAACAAACATGCCAACTGCGGAATGCAAATGAAAGAAGCCGCGTCTGGCACCTAGTCTAGTCTTTGATGTCTTCTCACCAGCGCGGAGCTAAGTGCTGCCACTGGGCGTGGGCGGGAGCCCCCGAGGCCCGAGGGCGGTACTCCGGAGACTCCGGGGCGTGTACAGCGCCACTCATTATTACGTGAGAGTGTCACGGGCGGCGAGCTTCATAGGTTTTTGCCTTCTTCATAGGCACCGGGCCTTTTCCAAAACACAGCTACTTCCCAGGCGTTCGCCTTCTTCACAGACACCGGGCCTTTTCCCAAGACACTGAAACTTCACAGGCATTCGCCTTCTTCATAGGCACCAGGCCTTTTCCCAAAACACAGCTTCTTCATAGGCATTCACCTTCTTCACAGGAACCGGGCCTTTTCCCAAAACACAACTTCTTCACAGGCATTCGCCTTCTTCACAGGCACCGGGCCTTTTTCAGGGGTAAAACCTTCGGAGGTGTTGGATGTTCCATGCGTTCTGGATGGGCACCCCCTCCCGGGTCTCCATGCGTGCAGAGCCGGGCCTGGAAACATGAACAACCTTAAACGCGCCCTCCCACATGGGAGAGAGCTTATGCAGCCCCTCCCTGGAGAGAACCCGTCTGAGCACGAGGTCCCCTACCTCGAGAGTCCTGGGGTGGATGTTGCGGCAGTGGTATCGCAGTAGTGCTTGTTGGTACCTTGCTGCCTGCAGCGCGACTTCTCGGCAATGCTCCTCCCCCTGCAAGAGATCCGTCCCCCGCATGGTGTCCTGCTGCGCTTCGTCGAACGCCAGGACCCGCACGGAACGACGTCTGACCTCGTGAGTGAGAATGGCTTCAGCTCCGTAAGCCAGAAAGAATGGGGTCTCGCCAATCGGCTTGGTTGCAGTCGTGCGGATTGACCACAGCACAGAATGGAGCTCGTTGTACCAGCCCCTGCCACAAGCCTCCAGCTTCTTCTTGAAGGTCCTGGTCTTGAGGCCCCTCAGGACCTCTGTGTTAGCTCGCTCGGCCTGACCGTTGCTTCGCGGGTGCGCCACCGAAGCGTAGCATATCTACGTTCCAAGGTTAGCACAGTATGTTTTGAAGAGGTTACTGGTGAACTGCGAACCGTTGTCGGTGATGATACGGTTCGGCACCCCGAATCGGCTCACGAGGACCTTGATGAACTTGACCGCGGAGCCTGCGGGGATGGTGCGGACAGCTTTCACCTCAGCCCACTTGGTGAACTTGTCCACGGCAATGTAGAGGTAGCGGTAGCCCCCTGGCGCCCGAGGGAACAGGCGTAGGATATCCAGTCCCCACACTGCAAAGGGCCACGAGAGGGGTATAGTCTGCAGACCTCCCACCGGCTGATGGATCTGCTTGGCATGGAACTGACAGGCCTCGCAAGCTTTCACCAGTTCTGCAGCATCATTGAGTGTCGTGGGCCAATAGAACCCGCTGCGGAACGACTTGCCGACGAGAGTTCGTGACGACGAGTGATGCCCACAGTCGCCACCGTGTATGTCTGCCTGTAGCTCCTTCCCTTGCTCCCTGGAAATGCAACGTAGGGACACATCATTCGGTCGTCTTCGGTAGAGCTCCTCATCCTTAAGGCAGTATGTTGTGGCCTGCCGTGCCACGCGCTCCGCCTCCTCCTCCTTCTCCGGCAACGTGCCTCGCGTGAGGATATTCCTGAGCTCCGTGATCCAGCACCCCTCCTGAGGTTCTAGCACCAGGAGCAGGCGCGCTCCTGATGTCGGGCCGCAGACCGGGGCTCCCGAGGTAGGTGGCTGGGGAGCTCCCCCCGAGGCTGCGCCGTGCTTGATAGTGATGGCGTCACTGAGGACTTGAAGAGCCGCTCCTCAAAGACGTCAGGCTCCTGAGGTAGCCGCCTGGATGTCTTTTTTGCGATGTCATGAGCCTCTTGATTGGTGCCGCGAGGCACATGCTGCAACTCCAGCCCCCAAAACTGCTTCTCCATCCTGCGGACCTCCATGAGGTAGGCTTCCATGTGCTCGTCCTTTGGTTCATATACTTTGTTGGAGAAGTTGACAAGGAGCTGCGAATCACCCTTGATGGTGAGGTGCTTCACCCCCAGGGCGACTGCGGCCTTCAGGCCTACTATCAGGCTTTCGTATTCTGCTATGTTGTTGGAGACCTTTTCCCTATGCTGAAAACAGAGTTGCACGGCGTAGTAGAGCTTGGCTTGAGTGGGGGATACGAGCCCCTGCGCCATGTCGGGAGAATGCCCCGTCGAAGTATATGACCCATCCGTCCGGTGCCTCGCTCCCTTGGGAGAGCGAAACGATCCTCGCCAGCCTCGAGGCCTGGCGCCTCTGCCCATTCCGCCATGAAGTCTGCAAGCGCGGCTCCCTTGATGACTCTGGTTGTGCTGAATTCTATCTGAAATGCCTGCAGCTCGATGTTCCACTTAGCGACTCTTCCAGCTGAGTTGGGGCTGCTGAGCACCCTTTCCAAGGGGTATGCTGAGACAACCTTGATGGGGTGGCCTTGGAAATAGTGCAGCAGCTTGCGCGAGGCCATTAATAGCGCGAGGAGGAGTTTCTGGGGCATGGGGTACCGCGCCCTTGCGTCCCGCAATACCGTGCTAAGAAGTACACAGGGTGCTCGACTAGGTTGGGAGTGTTGGTGCCGCTAGCATCCTCCGGAGGCCAGGGTGCCTCTTGAGACAACGGAGCCCCCAGTGACTGGTCTCCTGGAGGAGGGGCCTCCTCGGTTTTGGGTGTGCTTCCCTTCTATGGCTAGTCCTCCTTGGCTCCAGCCGCTGACACTGTGAGGACCTCTCCGCCCTGCTTTGCTTTAACCCGGACGGTTGCTGCGGCCTTGGTCCTACGCTCCTCCCTAACAGCCACCAGGGCTGCGCTGGCAGAGTAGGGGGTGGCCGCAATGTAGAGCACCAGGGGCTCCTGAGGGCGCGGAGCCACCATCACCGGGGGGCTGGTCAAGTACCTCTTGAGATCCTGGAACGCCTTATTGGCCTCTTCAGTCCATTCTAAGGGGCCCTTCTTCTTCACCAGCTTGAAGAAGGCAGTGCTCGTTCCCCCAGCTTGGAGATGAAACACCCCAGTGCGGTCACGCGCCCGGTGAGCTTATGCATGTCTCTGAGGGTCTTCGGCGGGCTCATGTCCTTGACTACTTTTACCTCTTCCGGGTTGGCCTCGATGCCCCGGTGGGATACTAGGAAACCCAGGAGCTTGCCCGAGGGGACTCCAAACACACACTTCTTCGGGTTGAGCCGTAGGTCCACTTCGTTAAGGCTCGTGAAGGTTTCCTCCAAGTCCTGTATCAGGGTTTTTGCCTCCCGAGACTTCACCACAATGTCATCAACATAAGCATCAGCATTCCTCCCCAGCTGCCGACCCAAGGCGATGTGCATTAGCCGCTGAAAGGTCACGCCGGCATTGCGCAAACCGAATGGCATGCACGTATAGCAGTACACCCTTCCGGGGTCAGGAAGGTCGTCTTTTCCACATCTTCTACTGCCATGTTGATCTGGTGGTAGCCGGAGAAGGCATCCAGGAAACACAACAAGTCACACTCGGCGGTGGAGTCGATGATTTGGTCGATGCGAGGGAGCGGGAACGGATCCCGCGGGGTGAGGTTGGTGAAGTCGACACACATGCGTTCCTTTCCCCCCTTCTTGGGCACGACCACAGGGTTAGCCAGCCAGTCTGGGTAGCGGACCTCACGAATGACCCCCACCGCCTCCAACTTGCGGGTCTCTTGGACGATGAAAGCTTGCTTCTTAGTGGACTGCTGCCTCGCCTTCTGTTTCACTTGGCGCATGTTGGGGCACACATTGAGGTGATGCTCGATTATGCCCCTCGGGACCCCTGCTAGCTGATCAGGTTCCCACGCGAATACCTTCTTGTTCGCGCGCAGGAATTTTACCAAAGCTTCCTCCTGTTCGGGCTCGAGGTTGGCGCCTATGGTGAAGGTGGCACTGGTTGATCCGTCCTCGTCAACCAGTACCTGGTTGGTTTCCGCCTTGTGCTGAGTGAATAGCTGCTTCTTCTTGGCCAGTGCAGCCCCCTTGGGTTCAGAGGCGTCTGAGTCGGCGGGCTACGCAGCCACCGCGACCTTGAAAGCGAGCTTGAGCGCTTGCAACGCGTCCCCGGTGTCCCCAGACACGGTGAGGACGCCGCTACTCCCGGGCATCTTCATGAGGTTGTATGCCAGGTGAGTTGCGGCCATGAACCAGGCTAGCGCTAGGTAGCCAAGGATGGCGTTGTATGGGAGGCCGATGGGGGCGATGTCGAAGTCGATTAGCACCGTACGGAAGTTGTCGTAGGTGCCGAAGGTCACCGGAAGGCGGATCTGCCCCAGGGAGCCGGTGTAGCCACCTCCGAATCCCAAGAAGGGCCTGCTGGGCTGCAGCCGTTCTAGCGGTACGTGGAGAAGGCTGAAGGTCTCCACTGAGAGCACGCTGAGGCCAGCGCCGCCGTCGACGAGGGTCTTGGTGGCCGCCACGTTGCAGATGGTGGGGGTGCATAACATTGGGAGCGCGCCCGAGCAGGCCGAGTTGGAGGGGTGATCATCTGAGCTGAAGGCCAGATCGGCTTTGGGTGCCGCCCAACCCTGAGGCGCCCCACGCGGCACAGAAGCGGCGCCGATCTGGCGGACGAATGGCTTGATGTGGTGGCCTGAAGGTGGTGCCTGCGAGCCGCCTAGGAGAGCTGCGACGACTGGGTGCGCTGGTGCAGCGTACTGGGCGAGGAAGAGGCCGCACAGCTCCCCCCAGGAGGTCACGGAATCCGCTGGCAGGTGGACCAGCCACATGCGCGGGACATCAGTGAGGGCCATGGGAAAGCAGTTGGCCATGACCCTGTCGTCGCCCCCGGCCTTGAGGATGGCCTCCTCGTAGGCCAGCGGGAAAGCCAACGGATCGGCCGCGCCGTTGTAGCACGGTGGCATCTTTGGCTTGAACTCGTTCGGCACCATTGCACCCGCCACAAGGCGGGGGCCAAGGCTCAGAGCCCCCCGGCCCCCATGCTGGCGCCGGCGGCCGGAGGGGCGCCACACTGTCCATCATGAGGGCGAACCGCGGTGTTGACGGAGAGCGGGTTGGGGAAGGGAAAGCTCCGGCGCACCCCTACCTTGCATGCCAAATGTCGGATTTCGGGTTCCGGCAGACCCTTGAGGTTCGAACACTGGGGTGCATGCGGAGATCACACCCCCAATCTACCCATGTCTCACTGCCTCGCCAGGATCTAAATTACACGAAGAACAACACAAGGCACACGACATTTATACTAGTTCAGGCCACCATTGTGGTGTAATACCCTACTCCAGTTTGTGGTGTGTGGATTGCCTCTAGGGCTGATGAGGAACAGTACAAGGGAAGAACAGCCTCGCGAGGGTCTGTTCTTGGTTGGTGCGATGAACTGCTAGGGGAGTTCAGTCGCCTCTCTTTCTCTCTCTCTATGCCTCAGATGTCGATCGGATCAGATCCAGATGCCCTACCCTGTGGGTGGCTAGTCCTATTTATAGGCGAAGGCCCCGGGCCTCTTCCCAAATATTGAGCGGGAAGGGCGCCAACAATTGGCCATTTTGAAGGGGAACATCTAGTACACTTATCCTGACTAAAGTTGGTCCTCACCTGCCAAAAGGCCCTAACGATGACGCTGGCTTGGGCTACATGATGACCTCCGTTCTGCCGTCCCGTTGGTCTTGGTCTTGTTGCACCAAAATGGCTGCCTTTGCTTGATACCCTTGCCTGTGCTTGCCCCCTTTGCACCAAAGGGGAAACAAGGACTCTGCGCAGGCTGGCGCCCGCCTGGTGCCCACCTGGCCTTGGTCGTCATGGCTTGCGTCACGGGCACCTCATGAGGTACCCCGCCTTGATCTCTCCACCTCCTTGCGAGCCATCCTGACGAGGCCGCGCCTGAGGAAGCCTCCTGTCGTCCGCCCCGCGAATCTTGGCCCCTCGCGAGGGTCTTGAGCATGTGTTGATGGAGATGGGATGTACTGGGCCACTCCTTGAGCCACGCCGCAAGCCGCAGGCAGGCAAGTCTGGGTACCCTCGTTCCCAGAACGCCGACAACAGTGAAATTCGTTACGGTAGACTTTAAGAACGACAAAGAAGTCCTGGGTAGGATAGGCCTCGTTGTAGGCAACCCCTTCGACCTCCAGAAGAATCGGCTGGTGCGATCTCGTCAGCCTTCAATGGTGACCCTGGCAGGAGCCATGGTTCATCCTTCGTACCGTAAACTGGAGAAACCTCATTACACGTTTCATCATCATGCATGGCGGCGGAATGTACTAGATATAGACCACATCCACTACACTGCAATGGATGGCTACCTTTGTTTCAATATCTACAAGGGTTGGATGAAGAGCAACAACCAAGTGTGCGGTTCAAGCAAAGAAGTATCAGCCAAGAGGAAGGGGGACAAGGACGAAGTCGAGGACGTGGACGAGGACTCCGAGTAAGGTGGCAGTGTCGTTGCTCATGGTAGTTCTAAACTTCTAATGCAGTGTCTACCGGATTAGTTGCATAGTTTAATTTCAGGTGTGCTTAGCTTAATTTGAGGGGTGTGTTGTGCTGAGCCCCCAGCAGAACTATGTTATGTTTCTTCTCGTTACTTTAACTCTTTAGTATGTACATACTACTAGTATTTCTTTAATAGAATTTAGCACCCCAATTAAGCACGTACTACCTCTTTTAATAGTACTATATGCATAATTTGGCGACGAGCGCTCTATATATGTACCACCTTTTTTTAATTTAAATTTTTGCTCCATGGCGCAATCCATCGATAGTACCACTGTACAAAAGTATACATTTTTAAAAGGCTAGAGTACTGTTCATCACATATATAGCCAGTTAAATTCTCAACCTAGCACGACGTGCATGCCATGTAGTAAACCGATACGGAGGAAGTATAGTAAAAATGAGGTGATTTTACCGAGCGATCGGCGGGGGAGCATGGCCTGTCATGCGGTCCCACGTGTCATGATGTACCAAGGCGATGCATGCGTTCCTCTTGAGGCAGAAGCAATACTACGTGGTTTGAGATGATGGCGAACCAAAGTGTGAAATAATGGTTGATTCGTCCGTCTGGGAAGGTGCGGCATTGTGATTTGACGTCTCATTTCTTATTACTGCTACTGGGCCGGTAAGAGTGGGGTGCGTCCCCCCTGCTGTTCTGCACTGTCATTTGGTGCTTGACATGTTGACCCGGTTGCTATATGTCCCACATGTCGGTGACAGGAAGTACAGAATTCATGAAAGGGAGCGTCAACGGAGGAGTATACTACAGAATTCATGAAAGGGAGCGACTTAGTTTAGGAAAAATCTGTTTTTACGGAGTACGTACCCACTAGGGTTTATAGGGCTCCTCTAAAAAAACATTCATTTTTTCGTTTCATATGTCTCAATTCTACTATACTAGTAGTAGTACCATTACATGTTTGGATTTCAAGGTGCGTTAGATCACCCGACGCAAGCAGTGTCAAGAGGAAACTAACCAATGCATGTACAAGCTCATGGAAATTTAATGGTCATTCATGCATTCGTGCAAACTAATGCCTCGGTAAACATAACTTCTTGAGAAAAACGAGCGTACTAATTACGTGTGCAAACTACGGAATTAATTCGACCACTCACCGTCTACCTTGGTTGGAGAGATTTTGAAATTGAGCATAGACTCGAAAGGAGGGAGTAGTAACTTTTGTCTCGATTACTATTTGTGGCCTTGTATAGATGCAAAATTTATTTTTTTATAGTGGCCTTGTACAAGTAAATTGTCGGCGTTCTGGGAACGGGGGTACCCCGACTTGCCTGCCTGCGTCCTGCGGCGTGGCTCAGGGAGTGGCCCAGTACGGCCCATCTTCATCGACACATACTCAAGACCCTCGCGAGGGGCCAAGACTCGCGGGGCGGGCGACAAGAGGCTTCCTCGGGCACAACCTCGTCAGGCTGGCTCACGAGGAGGCGGAGAGATCAAGGCGGGGTACCTCACGAGGTGCCCAAGACGCAAGCCATGACGACCGAGCCCAGGCGGGTGCTGGCCTGTGCAGAGTCCTTGTTTCCTCTTTGGTGCAAAGGGGGCAAGCGCAGGCAAGAGTATCAAGCAAAGGCAACCATTTCGGTGCAACAAGACCAAGACAAGCAGGGCGGCAGGATGGAGGTCATCGTGGAGCCCAAGCCGGCATCACCGTCAGGGTCTTTGGCAGGCGAGGACTGACTTTAGTCAGGATAAGTGTACTAGATGTTCCCCTTCAAAATGGCCAATTGTTGGCACCCTCCCCGCTCAATATTTGGGAAGAGGCCCAGGGCCTCCCTCTATAAATAGAGCTAGCCACCATAGAGTAGAGAAAGAGGTGATTTTGGGTAGACTAGTGAGAGAGAGAGGCGACTGAACTCACCCAAGCAGTTCATCGCACCAGCCAAGAACAGCCCCTCGCGAGGCTGTTCTTCCTTGTACTATTCATCATCTACCCCTGAGGCAATCCACCGCACCACAAACTGGAGTAGGGTATTACACCACAATGGTGGCCTGAACCAGTATCAATCTCGTGTCCCTTGGGTTGTTCTTCATGTAGTTTAGATCCTTGCGAGGCGACGAGACGTGGGTAGGCAGGAGGTGTGATCTTTGCAGCACCCCAGAGTTCGAACCTGAGGGTCTGTCGGAACCCGAAATCCAACATTTGGCGCGCCAGGTAGGGGTGCGCCGGAATCCGCCTTCCGTCGCCTCGTGTTTCACCGCCCGTTGCATCCATCTCAGACGCTCGTCGAGCCCGCACCGAGCGTCGGGCCGCTCTCGCCACTCGCGTCGCCCAGACGGCCACCGTCGGCGGGCGCCCCCACCGTTCCCTATCACCTGCCGTCAATGCCGCCACCGGCCCGGCGGGGAGCAGCAGGCGTCAGCCCTGCATCCTTTGGTGTGGCGAGAAGGCCGCACCGCCACCCCATCGCTGACTCCAGCCGGTTCCTCGTCCCACGGCCGTTGCGCTCCCTGCGGACGTGCACGCCGCACTGCTCCTGGCGCGGTAGCTCCTACACTACCGTCCCGTCGACGACCTCTACGACGAGTGGCTCACCCGCATCACCGAGCTCGCCAGTGCCGTTGGGGGCTCCCCTGCACCATCCCTCTCGCTGCACCGCGCCCCACCCTGCGCAGGCAATGAAGCTCCGGGGGCGCCTCAGTCGCCTCCCCCTTAAGAAGGCGCCTTGGCCCCAAGGCGCATGGCCCCTGGGCGGAACCCACTCCGTCTGGCGGCAGCACAGCAAGAGAAGAGCTGCCAAGAGATCCCTCGCCCCCAAGAAGCTGCCTGTGTGCTCCCCGCACCGGCCCGGCACGAATGGGCTCCTGCTCTAGCGCGTCAAGACCCCGCGCTGCTCCTGGCGGCAACGCACAGAAACTTCTAAGATAAAGCTCTCCGTCACCCAAGTCCTCTCGCCGCCACTGCAGGCTGCCGTGCCTTCACCGCCGAGCTGCGCAGCATGGCCTGGCCGGGCAAGTTCAAGCCAGATCTGCCCCCGCGCTACGATGGCACGGCTGACCCTGCGGAGTTCCTCCAGCTCTATGAGCTGGGCATCGAAGCTGCCAACGGGGACGAGAAGGTCATGGCGAACTGGTTCCCCATGGGGCTTAAGGACGGTGCCCGCACCTAGCTCCTGAACTTGGCTCCTGGCACGATCTCGTCCTGGGACGAGATGCGCACCCGATTCATCGCCAACTTCCAAGGCACCCGCGACCGGCACCCGGCCATGAGCGACTTGCGCCGCATCAAGCAGCAGCCAGGAGAGACCCTGCAGAACTTCATCCAGCATTTCAACAGCGCTCGCCTTAAGATCCCCAGGGTGTCTGAGGAGGCCATCATCTCAGCCTTCTCCGACGGCGTGTGTGACGTCAAGATGAAGGAGGAGCTTGCAATCCATGAGGACCTATGCACCTCCCTGGAGCTGTTTAATTTGGCGACCAAGTGCGCTAGGGCTGAGGAAGGGCGCCTTTCCCTCCTTGAGCTGCCAGCTGCCTACCCAGAAGAGAAGAAGCCCAAGGTCAAGGACGTGAAGCGCAAGGGGGCTGCCCTGCTTGCAACAGAGCCGGACACCAAGTGAGGCAGGGATCGACCTGAGTCATCCAAGGGCAGCCGGTACTGCGTGTACCACGACCTCCACACCCACAACACCAACGAATGCCAAGAGCTCAGGGCCGTGCGGGCCGGCCGACGCCCCGAGCGCAGCGACCGGGGCTATGGCCGAGGAGGAGGAAGAGGTGGAGGACGATGGGAAGACCGTGGCCCTCACCAAGGGTGGCGTGACCGACCTCGCGAGGACCGCTGGCAGGACCAGCCTCGTGAGGGAGGTTGGAGGGACCCGCCTCGCGAGGGAGGTTGGAGGGATCAGCCTCGCGAGGATCACCCACAAGGCAACGTGGGCCTCCCTCCTCTGCGGCCACAGCCAAGGAGGAAAGAAGACCATCATCAGGACGAGGGGGCTGGAGGCTTCCAGGAGCCGCGCGCAATCACATGCATCTTGGGCGACGCACATGCCCCGGCCTCTGAACGCATCTTCAAGCAGTTTGCTAGCGAAGTGAATGCAGTCCTCCCCAAGGATGAGGCTACACGCCCTCTCAGGTGGTCAGCGTGCGCCATCACGTTCAGCTCAAGTGCGCGGCCACAACCGAAGTCCTCCCAATGCTTTGTTCCCCAATCATCAGCAATGTGCAAGTCACCAGGACCCTCATCGATGGTGGAGCAGGGCTCAATGTCCAATCCGTCGAGACGTTCAACAATCTCCAAGTGCCATACAATCAGCTGCAGCCAACCAAGCCTTTATGAGGAGTCACTAATGGTTCCACGGTTCCGATAGGGCAGGTCCGCCTTCCTGGTACCTTTGGGAAGTGTGACAACTACCACACCGAGCTCATTGACTTCGACGTCGCGCACATTCGCCTGCCGTACAATGCCATCCTCGGGTACCCAGCCCTGGCCAACTTCATGGCCGTGATTCATCACGGCTACAATGTCTTCAAGATGCCAGGAAGTGGTGGAGTCATCACGGTGCCTCGTGAAGAGAGAGACGTTGTGTGTTCTCTGTAACATGCTTTTCAAGCCGCGTCAATTGAATACCCAGATCATAGGAGCAGAAGGCTTCCCGAGGCTGGCCCTAAGAAGAAGAAGACATCGCTTGGTCCGACCCCTCGAGAGGCAGGCCCCTTAGGGTCTGCGCCTGTTTAGGGGACGCCTCCTTCTGTCGCATAGGAAGGCGCGCCTGGCGCCCTGCTCGAGCAAGGCTCGAGGGCTCTCTCCTAGAGGGCCATCGACTTTGCTAGGATCACAAGGGAGGCGCTCGGGCACCACTTGGAGGCGTGTTTCAAAGCACGTTTCCCTCAGAAAGGAGCAAGGCAAGGAGGGCCAAACCCCTTGGGAGTTCATCAGCGAGATCATTCAGGAGCTGCAGGAGTCAAGAGTCATGAGTGGCAGCCGCCGCTTACCCGCCGTAGCTCCCCATCCAGGCGACGATGGTGAGCTGCGTGTCTGCATCGACATACCAGGACTCAACTGAGCCGCCTCTCAGGAGCGCCGCTGGCCCTCACGTGTGGGACGCTACGAAGGTCCACCCCATAGCTATGTTCGCATGCCTTATGGCCTGCCGGACGCGGCTGCTGTGCGTCAGCGCCTCATGAGGAGAATCGTGGAGGCTCAAGCGGCCAGGCATTCCACAGTCCTGGCGGAGATGGAGACGGTCCGCGAGGAGCCGCCAGCGCCTCCGGAGCCTCCCGAGGCTCCTGGGCTTGGGGGAGACGGCGTACAAAGCAAGCTTCTCCTCCTTCTGCGAGTTGGCGGGACACATCAAAAGTACTCCAGTGTATAGAGCCTTGCCTCTAAGGTAGGCCTCACATGGTTTGCCTCTTTTTTTAATTTAACATAACGCGTCAAGTCGCAATTTGTTTGTTCTCCCGTGGTAGATGATCCTCCCTCCACCAAGTGGACAACTAGTACACGTGCCAAATTACCACGTGGGCTGCCTTTTTCATACAGAAATGAGCTCCACCGTGTACCCGCGCGGGTGTGGTTGGGAAAGAGACAGGAGTACGTGCGCCGTGCGTGCACCTCTTCTCTTCGTGCACGTCACCCACCTACGTGGGTGTGTGTGAGAGAGATACAAACCTAGACATAATGCGCCGTCCATGCCCATGCCTCCGCCCAGTCCGACCACCAGTCACCACCACGCCCGACTCCTCCTGACCTTATCTCTCATCTTTCTCCCTCCATTTTTATATACACGGGGGCACTATCAAAATTACAATTTGCAGATATACAAGGCCACTAACAGTAATCGATGCAATATTAATGGTGTTTGCGTCGTGGTACTAGCAAAGGAGGACATTAATTATCCCTTGCATGCATGCGGGAGTTTGTAAAAAATGCATCTTGATGTTCCGTGAAATGCACGGGCATCTTGCTAGTCCATGAAAACAACACATGGAAAAATTCCATAGTGAACGAGGGATTTGAATCTGTTGGGAGGGGTTGTTTCGATCTTGCCCGGGGTAGCCAAAATATTGGCGACCCTTTTGTCCACTGATGAACGAGGAATGGCTCGGGTGCTCATGTTGTCATGCATCCTCCAGCGCACACGGTGGAGACGAGCTCGCACAAGCTGTGGTTTTTTTGTCCCACAACGCCGTCCGAGCCGCCCGCAGACCGACCGGCGACCCGCAAATTACGCCATCCAACCGTAGCCGCACACATTATGACAGCAAGTCAACCAACTGGACGAAATTGACGCAAACACATAGACAAACTGATATTTCATATAAACAACGACGGAAATCATATAAAATACTGGATTTTCATACAAACATGACGGATTTCATTACATTCAAATGAACTACGCGATGCTAGTTCTGGACAGCACAGGTATATAATACCTAGCCTAAATGGTCGCCTGCCGATTGATTTGTGTTCCTCATGTCCGGCAACATGATCACCGGACAGCCGGGAGCCCCAGAGGTATATGCTTCAACACAAAGGACGGCTCGCTTCCCCACTACCCAACTAATATCATTGGCTGGTGCCGAAGATGATGGTGGCCGGCACCGTTTCGAGTTCATCACCGGCCACTACTTCGCCATGGCCGGCACTGGCTCGAGTTCATCCTAACATTCCCCTCTTTCGTGGAGCCCATGCGGGGTCGACGAAGGTCCTTGCAACAAAAGGATCCGGCAAGACACCTGTTGTGTACGCCGGTGTCGCCTCCGCGGTGGCCTTCATGGGACCCAAGCGGCGGTGGCCTCCCGTGTTCTACTTCTCCTTGATGATGGCGGCGGAGACGGAGGCGCTAGCCAGCGACTCGTCGCTCTCCATGCACCCGTCTTCTGTCGCTGCATGCATGGCGTGGCCGCCAGCATGGGAGTCTAGGCCACAGAAACGGGAGCCGCGGTATGAGGCGACAGCGTGGACAGCAACAAACGACACCCCTGCGCCGCTCCTCATCAAGCTGGCCTGGAGCGGCGAGTTGCTGAACTATGCGCCGGCTTGGGGCGGCAACTGGCTCCGTCGGGCAAGGGGAGGGAGGTGGATCAGCGAGCTGCATAGCTCGTATCCGGCGGGCTACCCAGCCGGCTTGGATGCGGAATAACTACTCTTCATAAGCCATTGTAAGAGTGGACAAAATGGTGGAGGAGATAGGGGAGCAGCGGAGGTGTGCGATTCTGTGCCGGCGTTTGGCCTCGTTTAAATAGGAGATTAAATAGACAATGGACGGGAGGAGCTCGGCCATCGTTGCGTTTAACGCTGGCCCGGTGATGAACGGACGTGTGTCTAGAGTGGGTTTCTCGGCTTCCACACGAGCGGGTTTCATGGAGGCGTTTGAATGTGGCATGGAGGCGTGTTCAGCCGGGCGTGCCACGAGTGGTGCCCTCGACTCTGACCTAGGACACCGCACCATTCTTCCACTAACGTGTGGGCTCTTTGGGTGCATGGCCTGCATGTCAGTGACCCAAGGCAGGCAGCGCACAGCAGAGGAACCTTTGGTGGGCCAGTGCGGTCAGAAGCGGGCATTTCATAAACCGATGATTGTTCATTGAGTGTGACGTCATCTTTTTCATGTAGATAAGCCTACCATGTTGATAGCCCGTTCGATACGTTGTGATACATAAAGACCGCTGCAAACATCAATGTTCTGCTTATCATAGCTAAGATTGATTAATACCCGTAACAATCCATGTCCTTAACAAAGGGTGCATGCACGTATAGGTTGAGCGTGTGTCTTGCATCGTGTGCAGTGTGCATGCAGGCGTGTGAGTGTTGCGTGCGTGCAAGGGTACGTTTCAGTGTTGCATGCATGGGTGCGTACATGCGTGTGTTCGTGAGTGCATGTGTACGTGTCAGTGTTGCGCGCCAGCATGCGTGCGTGTGTACGTTATGTGTACGTGTTAGTGTTGCACGCCTACATGCATGCGTGTCTTGCATGCGTGCATGTGTACGTGCGGGGTGAGGCTACACATCAGTCGATTGACTTTTTCATCTCTCGTCATTAGATTTTCCAGCCGTTGGGTACGAAATCAAGGGCCTCCAGTTTATCATCAAACTCCACCCCCCTGAGCCGCCAGCCACCACCGGCCGAACCGCCAGCCTCTGCCGCCCGTGGCCGGCCGGCCCTTCCTGAAACCACTCCCCACCACCGGTCCACCGCCGCACCGGCCATCCCTCTAGCCCCCCCCTGTGCCGAGCTTTTTCTCTGGGGATCCCCACCCCACCGCCCAGTGAACGCCCCCAACCATCGGTGACTGCCAACCAGAGGTCTCACGACTTCGAATACCCACCGACCACTAATTTATTACCACTTCGGTCCTTCATATACGCACTGACGTGTGGGCCCTATGGTAATGTGCGCTGCTGAATGTGGACCGTTTGACTGGTCAATTGATCGTGTTATCAACAAATTAGGAGTTGTATGGTGAGCCCGTGACCGTATGATCACCCTAAAATGTACTCCTATTTTATTAACACAGTACAGACTCAAACTACCATTTCTTTCTTTCATATACGGGATGACAGGTGGGCCCCATGGTTACGTGCCCCAATGGTGCAACACTAGTTGCACCGCCTGGAACGTTTGACTGGTCAATTGATTGTGTCATCAACAAAATACAGAGTTGTACGGGTGAGCCAGTGACCATATAATCATGACATGTATTTGTTTGACACGGTACAGACGCAAAGGGATCATATATACGCGCAAGCACTCACCGCTATAAGCGCACACACGCGAACCCTACCCCTATGAGCACCTTCGAGAGATTGGGCTAGCATATATGATCTTGAGATTTTACGAAGTCACCATAGGTGCCTCGTAGTCGAGTGGAACGTCTCGTCCCACTGAACGTACATCGCCGGAAAATACTGAAATTAACATAAGATAAATGCGAGCACTGGGACTTTAACCTTGGTGGGCTCGAGAAACCACTATCCTCTAACCATCCAACCACATGTTGGTTAGCACGACAAAATGTATGTGGTGACCTTGATGATCTTATTCTGAAGTCCAGTGACCATATCGTGCTTTTGCTTCAAATACAATGACCGTAAGTGTCGTCAACAAAATACGGAGCACAAAACAAATGCAAAGTCCGTCAGTGTCATCAACAAAATATGGAGACGTATCGTGAGCTAGATACCGTTGTACTATTGTATATGGTTATTTTCGTAGTGGCCGATTGCGTGTGTGGTGTGGTGGGCACATCATTTCTAGTTGTGGTGGGTGAACATGAAGACTCAGGGGTCGGTTCCATCCTGCGCCACATATAGGTTGGACCGAGACGTGTTATACGAAGACCCATGTGGAGGACTCGGCGTACAACACGAAGCTACCAGAGTCTCGGAGGACTCTATCCCCACTGGTGATAAGCCGATTATATATGATTTGTAACCCTAGGCCCTTATTATGTTATACAAGCTTGGGGGCTAGTTCGTCTATAGTATACACACACGCACAATGCCTGGTATTCACGTGTACTTTGTACACACCCCTATCACTAATATACAGTACCAGGAGTAGGCTCTTTCTTCAACTGCAAGGGTCTGATCGAAACTAGGGTAAAACTTTGCCTCGTATTACCATCCAGCCTAACAGCTAGGGATATCCTACCGAATGATATGATGAAATCATATCTGCCACCTACTAAGAGAGAGG
>NC_041383.1:311381752-311393796 GCF_002162155.2 Triticum dicoccoides | reverse complement strand
CTAAAGATAATGTGCGTGCGGGAGACATGTAGGCACGTATAGGTGCGTATAGAGGGCTAGTAGAGACCGTGCATGTGTATATATGCATGTGAGAGAAATAGTGTTTTCCAACTGAGAGTAGTGAAAAGACTGGTACATAGTAGTCAGAAAGAGAGAGAGAAATAGAGAGAGCATGTGCGTGAGACACCCCGACACCCTGAGAGAGATTGTGAGCATGTGTGAAAGAGAAATGCCTATGCATATAAAGTGTGTGCACTTATGCGTTAGATAGAGAGATATATAACGCGTTTGTGAGAACGGGGCGAGGCATAGTGCATCTACGTGTAAAAGGCGGTTCTACGCATTAAACTAAAATATAAATCGCATTATTATTTTTGATGAGATCATGAATTTTGCAAATTGCGTATGGACGAAAATCGGTCTATCAGACACCCATACTCTATTGAATTCTAGCACGTGCATGTGTTTATTTCATATTATCGATCCATAGAGTGAGAGCGGTTTGAAATACAGGCAATGGATGCTTTTGCAATTCATATATAAACATTAATTAGTGCACTCCATGTTGTTAGTGTGAAGCACTTTATACATTTGTCACTTGCATGGATACATTCCAAATTGCTAGCTACGAAATAGAATACATCTCGAATTCAACATAAAGGGGGTTTCGAAGATTCGAATTCATAGGAAGTGCATTCATCTATTTGAACCTGAGATATGGGCATTTGTAAATTAGATGTAAAAGGGGGCATCAATCTTTGTTGTGAGTTTGAACATGCTATATATATTCATACACATATCTAACTTTTTTTGCAACCAAGGAGATTATATCTGGGACCATGCATGAACTGAGGAAAGTTGCATATTTTTTAATATATACTCATGTACAATGTATATTCAAATGTACCCCCTCCATTCCAAAATAATCGTAGCTTTAGGATTTTCAAGAGTAAACATTTGTGAAGTTTGACAAATCCTAAAAGTCCAATTCAAGAGAACCGAAAACATTAATGATTCTGCTCCCAAAATATTGAACGAAGCGCCAAATAGGCCTCTGGTCACCCGAAACCGCGCGAGACTAATGTTTTGGTGGTAGGAACTTACTGTCCTGACTCTGGCCCGTGTAGCCTATCGGCCCGATGTCCAAAGGTCTAAACTGGGGTAGGTTTGTAACTTCACCAAGACGCCAGTCTCAACCGCCTCCGAGAAGCATTCATATGCCGTGGGCGCCTAAACACCCATGCGCTCGGCCGAAATCTATCCCGCGCACATTTGGGACACTTGACATGACTGTCCTACCCCCAGCCCGCAATATGTCCGAAATTTTAGATGGGGGCAAAGTTTGTAACTTTCTCCCGATTTCAAACAAGCGCGTCTCAAACCGAATCATTTTTCCCCTTAGTTCCCCGCCTCCCTCCGTTTCCCCATTCATACTCCGTGGGCGCGAAAACGCCCTCTCCACCAGCTGCGAAACCCCAGCCTCCGCCGTCCTCCACCCCATAGCGGCCAATCCACCGCCGCCCTCCTCCATCACGCCGGAGCCGGTACCCCGACGTCATCGTCCAACGCAACCATAACCGCAACGCCATCAAGGACTTAGCAGCCGAAGCCGAGGCAGAGCTGCCTCCACGACGTCAACACCGACGTGCGCTCTAACAGAACCACTCCGACCACACCGTCCCGCGCCTCACTGCTACGGCTCCATTGTCGCAACCGTCCACCGCACCGGAGCTGTTCCCGCTGCGCCATCGTTCGCCACCTCGGATCTGCTTCCCTGCCGCCGATAGATTGCCACCGCACCACACTCAACAACTTGTCCATGGGTTCGTCCAAGGTTGCACCGTCCTCCACAACTTCTGGTTTCCGGCGAACAACAAGAAGTTTGTCGGAAAAAAGAAGGAGGACACAGCACTACCAGCAGAAAGATGTACTCCTCTTCCCTTATTCGTGCAAATCTTACGTCTCCGCTCACACCGTATTCATCCTACGAAAGAAACTAGTTGAGCGCTTCTTACTGCATATTCTTGTGATACTGAATGCACAAGGTTTCCTCCCTTTTACTATTTCACCTTTGCTAGAGGTCAGTAGCCCGCCTGGATTTCAATTCAGGGTCAGTCGAACCGCAATTAAAAGAAGCAGCACCCGCTTAGGCGCGCGGAGCACCTAGTCCGCCTGTTCCCCGGGGAAGCGGCGCATCGGTGTCTATCATAGGGGTGTGGGGCGCAGGAGCTGCTTGCGCCTGATCTGAAGGTCGGCGGGGCTTGAATGGATGGCCGGGGGGCGGTGCCAAGCACGGTGGTGCGGTGAGGTCAAGGGGAGGGCGCAGGTAGGGGAGGAATACTGGGACGATGGTCGCGGGCGTTTCAAGGAAGATCGTCAATGTTGACTGGCTAGAGGTAGATGAAGGCGATCTTCCCGTTCTTTGTACATCGGACTGTGCAGAAAAAATGGACTGACCTATTTGCTTTCAGTCGACTGTTATTTTCATAGAATCCTGTAGTAATTTAGTGTGCCATGCATGTTGTAGAGCTATCATATGTCTCCCGTCCTTTATTTCTCACCGACCTGCTATCGGCTACCTTTACACTGTACTAATTGTGCACACACTTCACCCATACTCACACTATTGTTTTTTTATGCATGGGTATTTCAGACTTTGACGCCGTGTTGATGAATGCAGAAAAGAAAAGACAGAAGTAGCTCTAGTGTAATTCGAAGATAAGCACTAAGCGTTATAGTACTCTAATTGGTGCAGTGTCAGCAGTTGTAGACAGTAAACGTAGCTCTGCAGTTGATGATCTCAATTGCCACACACAACCATCCCAGGTGCTTGCTTTAACTTCGCGCTGTCAAATGTGGTTGCATGTTGCATATGGTGTCTTGCTTGTATTGCTTCCAATTTGGTTAAATTGCATCTGCTTACTTTACACATTATACCTTTGATAGTGACATGCCTTCCTGTTTTTCATACATACTACATATGTCTATTAACCATGTTCGTACATCAAACTAATGCTCTTTTGTATCCCTCGTCAATCACTTATGATGAGACAGTCACCCGAGTGGGTTACTGTGAGACGCCCTACTCATTTAAAGAGTGCAGTGTCATCCTCCCCACATGATTCTCAAGAAACAACAAGGCTAAATTAAGATAGTAAGTAGCTCTCTAGTTGATCACTTCAATTCCCCCACACCACCATCGCAGGTGCTTGCTCTTACTTGGCAGTGTGATATGTGGTTGCATGTTGCATATGGCGTCTACCTTGTAATGCTTCTAATTAGGGTAAATTGCATCTGCTTAGTTAACACATTATACCTGTGAATATGACATGCCTTCTTGTTTTTGGTACATACTACGTCTTTCTATTAACCATGTTCTTACATCAAATTACTTTTCTTGTGTATCCCTCATCAATGCTCCTAATTTGTTAAATTGCATCCCTTTGCTTACACATTATACATGTGAATATGACATGCCTTCCTGTTTTTGGTACATACTACATCTTCCTATCACACCATGTTCTTACATCAAACTACTGTTCTTGTGTATCCTGCGTCTATCGCTTATGATGAGACAGTCACACGCGTGGGTTAATATGAGACGCAATACTCTTATAAAGAATGCAATTGCATCCTCTCCACATGATTCTCAAGAAACAGCAAGCCTAAATGAAGTTATTGAATGTAGCTCTGTACCTGAAGACCGCACTTCCCCTACACCACCATCACAGGTGCTTGCTCTAACTTCGCAGTGTGATATGTGGTTGCATGTTGCATACGGTGTCTAGCTTGTAATGCTTCTAATTAGGGTAAATTGCATCTGCTTAGTTTACACACTATACATGTGAATATGATATGCCTTCCTATTTTTGGTACACACTACATCTATGTGTTAACCTTGTTCTTACATGAAACTACCTATCTTCTGTATCCTGCATCAATCACTTACGATGAGTCACCTTTATTCATTGCATATTGCATATTATTTCTAGCCTGTTGCCACGTATTGCTTCTAATTTGGTTAAATACATTTGTTAGGGCACCCTTTTAATTTGGCAGAGTGATATTGGTTTCATCTTTCATATGGTTTCTAGCTTGCATCGATTCTAACAAGTTCAGGCACCTTGTGCTTAGTTTACACTTTATACATCATACATGTCAATATGCCACGCCATCCTGTTTTTCATACATATTCCATCCTCCTATCATGCGGCTGCCTTACATGAAAGTAGTGTTCGTCAGTATCATGCATCAATGAGTTCTGAAGAGAAACTTTTATTCCTTTTTCTTGTGGGTTTGACTTGACAAGGCAAAATCAAGAAAGAGGAAGGAAAAGAGTAAGGAAAGCGATGATGGTGGTCCTCTGCAGCAACGTAAACGGAGCATATGTACCGATTCTCCTTGTACTGATAGTGCATTACAAGGTCCAAGTCTCCGCTCCCCTACTCCACCATCCAAGGTGCTTGGTCTAACTTGGCAGTGTGATATCTGGTTGCATGTTGCATATGGTGTCTAGCTCGTATTGCTCCTAATTAGTGTAAACTGCATCTGCTTAGCTTACATATGATACATGTGAATATGACACGCTTTCCTGTTTTTGGTACATACTATATCTGTCTATCACACCATGTTCTTACATGAAACTACTCTTCTTGTGTATCCTGCATCAGTCACTTATGATGGGACACCTTTAAGTTGGCAGTGTGATATTGGTTTGCATCTTGAATATGATTTCTAGCATGTATTACTTCTAGTTTGATGAACGCCACCTATGACGAGACAGTTTTAACTTGGCAGAGTGATACTGATTGCACCTTCCATATGGTGTCTTGCAGTGTTTCTAATTTGTTGAAGTGCCTTCTGCTTAGTTACCACATCATAGGTGTGAATATGTCAAGCCATCCATTTTTTCATACATATTCCATCCTCGTATCATGACTTTGCCTTTCATCAAAGTAGTGTTCATCAGTATCATGCATGAATGAGTTCTGAAGAGTGAATGATATTCCTTTTTCTTGTCGGTATGACCTCACAATGCAAAATCAATAAAACTGAAGGAAATTGGCAAGGCATTGGATGATGGTGGTCCTTCCGAGCAACTGAAACGGAGGTTCTCTATAGATTCTACACCGCCATCCTCCCAACAAGATTCGCAAGACAACGCAAGGCTAGACAGTCAACGTAGCTGTGTAGATGATGAGCACATCTCCCCTACTCCACCATCATAGGTGCTTGCTCTAACTTGGCACTATTATATGTGGTTGCATGTTGCATATGATGTCTAGCTTGTATTGCTTCTAACTTTGTTGAATTGCATCTGCTTACTTTACACATAATGCCTATGAATATGACATGTGTTCCTGTTTCTACATCACACTACTATTCTTGCATATCCCGCATCAGTCACTTATGATAAGGCACCTTTAAGTCGCCACTGTGATATTGGTTGTGTCTTGCATATGATTTCTAGCATGTACTGTTTCTAATTTGTTAAAACGCGATACAGTTTGAACTTGGCAGAGTGATATTGGTTGCATCTTTCATATGGTGTCTAGCTTGCAGTGCTTCTAATTTGTTGAAATGCCTTCTGCTTAGTTACAACATCATAAGTGTGAATATGTCACACCATCCTGTTTTTCATACATATTCCATCCTCGCATCATGTGTTTGCCTTTCATCCGAGTAGTGTTTGTCAGTATCGTGCATGAATGAGTTCTGAAGAGCAAATTTTATTCCTTTTTCTTATCGATTTGACTTCACAATGCAAAATCATTAGAGCTGAAGGAAATTAGCCCGTCATTCTTCGGAGCAACTCAAACAGGGGGTCTCTACAGATTCTACTCTGCCATCCTCCCAACAAGATTCGCAAGACAACACAAGGCTGGACAGTCAGCGTAGCTGTGTAGATGATGAGCACATCTCCCCTACTCCACCATCACAGGTGCTTGCTCTAACTTGACACTATTATATGTGGTTGCATGTTGCGTATGATGTCTAGCTTGTATTGCTTCTAACTTGAATTGCATATGCTTACTTTACAAATAATGCCTCTGAATATGACACATGTTCCTGTTTCTAGAACATATGTGTACATGATGAGCACATCTCGCCTACTCCACCATCACAGGTGCTTGTCTTACTTGGAGCTATTATACGTGGTTGTGTTCTCCGTATGATGTCTAGTTTGTATTGCTTCTGATTATGTTGAATTGCATTTGCGTAGATTACAACTTATACCTACAATGATCACTTACCCATAAGACACATTTAACTTGGGATTGTGATGTAGGTTGCATCTTGCATTGTCTTCTAGCTTGTGCTGCTTCTAATTTCTTGAAATGGCACTTACGACAAGACACTTTTTACCTAATAGAGTGATATTGGTTGCATGTTCATATGGTGCCTAGCTTTCATTTCTTCTAATTTTGTTGAAATGCCTTATGCTTACTGTTTTTTCATACATATTCCATCCTCCTATCGTACATGTGAATATGAAATGCTCTCTTCTTTTGTATATATTCCATCCTCCTATCCTGCGCTTGCCTTACATCAAAGTAGTGTTCGTCTGTATCATGCATCAACCAGTTATGCAGAACTAATTTTATTCATCTTCTTGTGGTTTTGACTTCATAAGGCAATATTAGAAAATAGTAAGGAAAAGAGTAAGTTAGGGGATGTTGGTGGTCCTCCGCACCGACGCAAATAGAAACTCTCTAGATTTGCCACTGCTACTGCTAATGAAGTTGAAGTCCCAAGTCTACATGATGAGTTCATCTCCCGTACTCCACCATTGCATGTGCTTGCTCTAAGTTGACAGTGTGATAATTGCTTTCATGTTTCATATGTTGTCTAGCCTGTATTTCTTCTATTTTGATTAAATTGCACCTACTGAGTTTATATGTTATACATGTGCATATGACATGGCTTTCTGTGTCTAGAATACACTGCATCTATCTATCATACCATATTATTACATCAAAGTACTGTTGTTGTGTATCCCGCATCAGTCACTCATGATTGGACGCTTTTGACATGGCAGTTTGATAGTGGTTGCATCTTGCATTGATTTCTATGTTGTACTGCTTCTAATTTTTCGAATTGCCACATATGACAAGAAACTTTTAACTTGGGAGAGTCATATTGGTTGCATCTTTCATATGGTGTCTAGCTTGCATTACTCTATTTTCTTGAAAATCCTTCTGCCTAGTTTGCACATCGTGGCTATGAATATGTCATGCCGTCCTGTTTTTCTTACATATTCCATCCTCATACGGTTGTCTTACATCAAAGTATTGCTTGTCTGTATCATGCATCAATGAGTTCTGAAGAGTGATTAGATTCTTGTGTGTTGTGGGTACAGCTTGACATGGCAAAGTCAAAAAAGAGCAAGGAAAATAATATAGTAGGGAGTGTTGTTACTCGTTGGGTGAAACGGAACATGTTCTGCCGTCGAGATTCTGCTGGTACTTATAGTGTTGTAGAAGGTCCAAGTCCACCGGCTAAATCTACAAACACAGTATCACCTGCTCCACCAGCTGCAACATCCGCTTCAACTGTACCAGCATCTCAACCAATTACTCGTTCGTTTTCTCCGGAACTAGCCAGTTCCCAAGCTACCTTCACACCTAACACTACTTCCGAAGCACTGCTGACCCAACAGGACTTGGCAAGATCAGATGAACCTCATGAGTATCAACACCAAGATGGTACCTGACCGAGTCAAGTTGCAGTTGCATGCTCCTTTCTATGTACTCTCACTGTTTGATGTACACTAACACTTTCCATATTCGTTGTTGAACTAGAACCACGACGCAAGCAGAAACAAACATCAGGGGTAATGCTTGACAGATTAACAAGGTCTAAAGGAGGAAGAATGGAGATCCATTTTGAGGCAGGTTTAAAAAGGCCACGTGATGCTATAGAGTCAGCCAAGTTAGTATCAGAGGCAGCCGTTGCTGTTAGGTGTCATGCACGTATCCTCCCAACGTGGATCCAATACGGGAATGAGAAAGACAATACCCAGTTTAACAACTTCCTTGACCATTTATCCGTAAGTAATGTTATTCATCGCAATTAGTAATATTGTCTTGCTCTGTCCCATACTTTCTAGCTTCCTCCTAATAAGACTCACATTCTTTTCTCAATAGATGTGGTTCAAGTTGGATCCGAAAGATGATGCTACTAAACAAGCATGCACTCATGTTTTTTAGTCTGCTCTGCAACAGTATCGGTACCACCTTAGAAAATCTCACTTTGAAGGCAAGGCTAACAATGAAATCGCCCAAACATCTCCAGTGGAATATATTACAGATGAAGACTGGACAGCCCTCATTAAACACTGGTTTGATCCAAAGTATCAGGTAGGCTATATGTATTTGATCAGACCACATATTGAACTTGTATTTATGTATTTGCCTTACAAGTGTATCTTCTTCTAGGCTAACTATTTGAAGAACAAAACCAACCGTTCTAAAGTGAAATTCCAACAGACAACAGGATCTCGTAGCTATATTGCACACTACGAGGCCCTTGTAAATAGCTACTACTTCCTTCATTTTTTGTGTCATATTATCGTATCTATATTCACTTGTACCAAATACATAGGAAAGCCCGTGCGGACCAAAAAGAACCAGAACCGAATGCAGTGCAAATCTTCAAGGATTGCCACACCAGCAAGATGAAGGGCATGAGCACACCAGTTCAAGCCGCTGTTGTAAGCCTTGAACTGATTCGTATTGTGATGTCTTCATTTAACTACTTGGTTTGCAGCCAATGTTAGTTACTCTATTCACTTTTATACACAGTTGTCTTAATGTATCATTTCACATTACATGGTTTAAAAGAGATGAAGGATATTCTTTTGGTCTTGATCTGTAATCTAGTTGTTATGTTCACGTGCGCACACAATGATAAAATAGCCTGGTTGTTTTATATTTGTTTGCCCATGATATGAATGATGTCATACTATGTTCATCCTACTTTAAACCATGTCTCTTTATCCTTAGATGTCAATGAATGTGAGGAAATAGACAATACAGTAGGCATGCTACATGGACATATGTTTCGAAAGTGATTTTATTATGTAGTTGGCACTACAATACATGCTAATGTATTATAGTAGTTCACCAAAATAAGTTATGTATAAACGTTTAACCTACTTTGTTTGTTTTTGTCTCATTAGTAACTTATCTGGTACTCTAATCTAGTTCAAACTTTCAGGAAGCTATGGAACAAATGATTGAACAGCCACAACCACCCGAAGGTGACGAGGCTACTACAGGCACAATGTCACCTCTTGCTGCAGTGAGTCAGTATCTCTCCACTAATAGTGCAAAAAGCACCTTCCTGCGTAATTCTGGGTTGGTTGTCAAGGTAACCTCGTCCAAATCGCCTACTGAACAAAATCTTCCTGCTAGACAGAGTGATATATCTGTGCTCCAGACACAAGTCCAATCCCTAATGGACATTGTTTCAGAAACAAGAATAGTGGTTGAGAAATGTCGTCAAGATATGAATGGTTTTGAAACCAGACTATCACACATTCGCTTCGTTGTTCAAGAGCAATGGCAGAAAAAAGGTGGAGATCGTGCTGCTCCATCAGATTCTACAGCCTGAAACATTAGCACTTAGGTCAAATGATCTGTGCTTCTATACATCTGATGGTGTTTTTATCTGGAAGGACAGTAAACTTTATGCCAAAAGGCCTTTTGTTGTATGGTTGGAATTTATTTTGTTGTGATACAACATTTATGATGCTACCATAGGTTGCAGTAATTACGATGCTATTTTTGTATAGTGTAGGTTTATCTTAGTAATGTATTCGGCTGAAAGCTTCGTAGGAGCCCAACATGCTAACATTCGTCGGTCCCATTCCAATTGGTCTAAGAAACGTTTACGGGCCAAAATTAGCATGTAGCCCACTAAAAATATCTGGGCCTAAATCAGCATAAGCTTTCATATTTTTCTGGTAGGCCTATGCCCATAGTGGGCCTTTAACAGGCCTAAACATAATTTGGGCCCTCAGTAAAAATACGCCGTTTACAGGTGCAAATATCTCGAGCCCATAAAAAACATGGGCCTTTAATAGACCGAAAGTGAGATTGGGCCCTGATTGTGCCAAATAACCCACTGGACTTAGCAGGCCGAAATGGTGGCCCATTTACGCTGCGGATCTTTGACAGGCCGAAATTCGGACGGGCCGTAAATGCGCCGACCTAATACACGGACCTTTAACAGGCCGGAACTTCGGTCGGGCTAGATTATCGTCATTTTTATATGGGTTGTTAATGGGCCCGATATGATGTTGGGCCACATATGGCCCATGGTTTACGTCCAGCATTAACATGCTGAAAATGACAACAAGCCGAAAGTGGCCCAAATCTATAGTGGGCCTCTAACATGCCGAATGTCAGACATGGTCGAATATGACCCAAATCCTTCACGGTCGTTTATGGGCCGAAAGTTTTGATGGCCTGTAAATGGGCCAAAATGAAGCCGAACCTTTAACAGGCCGAAAATACACCGGGCCATAATTCGGCCCAATTACTTAGCGGACTGTTAACGGGCCAGAAGTGACCATGGGCCGCATTGATGACAAGTTTAGGACAGGCCGTTGACAGGCCGATTTGACAGAGAATATTCGGCCTTTAGCTGGGCCGGCCCATTATGGTCTGCAGAATCTTGTGGGCCTTTAGATGGGCTGGTCCATTGTGGTCCGCAAATTCTTGTGGTCCTTTAGCTGGGCCGGCCCATTATGGTCTGCAAAATTGTGTGGGCCTTTAGCTGGGCCGGCCCATTATGGTCCGCTAAATTTTGTGGGCCTTTAGCTGGGCCGGCCCATTTGAACTTTGTGTGCCACTTTTGGGCCGGTCCACATGTCAACATATCATAAGCCCATGTCGACCGTTGGATGAGTGACACCTGTGCCAACGCGGAGCTGATGCGTGGATCTGTCAGCCAATGAGAATTTTACATGTGGAAAATCGGCATCGGTCATGGCTGTTAACGGGTTATCGGATACAAATTCCGACCCGATTGCTTAACGGTGTTCCGTTACGATGGATACCACGTGTCGGTCACCCTTGACGAAGGCACTTATGTGATGCGCGATTTATTGTCATGGAAGTGCACACTTTCGTGATGATAATTTTGGTAATGTCATGGAACACTTCTACGACAGCACAGGTATGACTATCTTGATTCTGTCATAAAATCGTCATGGATGTACATGCATGACAGAAAATGCGACCTACTGTGACAAACACGTATCATCACGGAAGTGTATTTTTTTTGTAGTGCATGTCTTTGCCGCTGTCAAACGACATATATGAATCCATAATGGAATCGTCAAGAACACTCAGCAGGGCGGCTTTGAAGAGGGTATCCATGTTCTCAAAAGCTTCCTGTTGTGTAGGATTAAGATCGCCCTCAGGCTTACCCTTAGTGGCGTCATAGCAGTACATGATCTGAAACCAATATACTGCTCTTGTGCGCCACCTTTTATCACTACAAAAAAAAGACACATCCATGACATTTTGGGCCGAACGAATTTTTTTCCTGTCATACATATGATACTTCTATGACGATAATTGTGACAAAACCCGGTATCATCATAGATGTGCTGGGCTCCTACTTCTATAACAAAATATCATGAAAGAAAATGGGCTTTTCGTTCTGGGCGGGCCGGAGACGCAGCTGCATGACATTCTTTGGGCCGTCCATGACGGAAAAAACCGTGGTAGAAGCGAGGGGGAGGAAAATTTTGGGGAGTTGCCGGTTACGGTGGGAGAGCGATGCGCGTTTCTCTCGTACAAGTACGTGCGTGTGTGCGAGGCATTGTCTCTAACTGAAGCCGAGCGAGGCGTTGTGCTCTAACTGAAGCCGAGCGAGGCGTTGGGCTCTAACTGAACCCGAGCGATTGCACTGCAGGCTACGCGTTACTGAACCCGAGCGATCGATCGATGGCTGTTAACTGAACTCGATGAGCGATTCCTTCACTACTGCTGCTAACTAAAGTCGATCGATGCTGCCTCTGGTATGAACAG
>NC_041383.1:311326079-311381531 GCF_002162155.2 Triticum dicoccoides | reverse complement strand
GCCACACCCCTCCCGATCAACAGGACCCCCGTTTCGACCGTAGGTGGTCCGTTTCGTCCGTTTTGCGGTACGCCACACCCCTCCCGATCAACAAGACCCCCGTTTCGACTGTAGGAGGTCCGTTTCCTCCGTTCTGCGGTACGCCATGCCTCGTTTCCATCGCCTGTTCCGTCCAAGCCGGTTGGCTCCCACGTGTTCTGTTGCCTCCCAATGAACACGATGCATTCCATTGCCTCCCCATGAACACGACGCCTTCCGTTGCCTCCCCATGAACACGATGCATTTCGTTGCCTCCCCATGAACACGACGCATTCCATTGCCTCCCCATGAACACGAGCCCTCGCCGTACGTATGCGCGACTAGGAGTTCGAGACCCCGCCCATATGTAGACATACGTGGCTGTATTTTCTTTCTTGCACCCTGGCCGTTGTACGTACGTGTACATGCTACGTGTGCGCCTCTACTATGACACGTATGCGCCTCTACTATGACCCGTGCGCGCCTCTAAATCGACCCGTATATATGTACGTACAAGGTCGTGACCAGAATGACAACGCTACATACGCTTCGACCAGGTGGGTCCCGACTGTCAGGCAGTTCCTCGCGTGCAAAAATGTAGCTGGTGGGTCCCAGCAGTCAGAGGGGCGAATCATTTTTTTTGCCCGGACGCACTTCCTTTGCGTGCGAAGATGTAGCTGGTGGGTCCCAGCAGTCAGGGGGGCGAATCATTTTTTTTGCCCCGATGCACTTCCTTGCGTGCGAAGGTGTAGCTGGTGGGTCCCAGCTGTCAGGGGGAAATGTTTTTTTCGCAAAATATGGTGGCCCGTCCGGTGCGTCCCCGCTGTCAGGTGGAGGAATAATTATTTTGCGCGTAATAAGGAGGCACTTCCTTGCTGCGGCCGTGGACCCAGCTGTCAGCCTCTCCATGTACAGTCCACGTCCCATGGAATACGTTCCTTGACCACATTGACCATGCCGCACCGAGAGCACCAGGGCGGTGGACGACGGCGAGGCCTAGGAAGGGGACGACGCGGAGCCGGGGAAGACGCGACAGTGGATGCCCACGTGTATAGGAGTACGAGGGTTCACTGTTTCGCTGGGGTGTGAGGCTGCCGTCGCCGCAGAATAACAGGGGGTGTGGGTGAGTAGAGGGATGGCCTGGCCAGCAGTGGGAGTAGTAGGTGGCGGTGAGGCCTCCGCCGTACCGCAGCCGACCACGGGAGGCAGGAGCACGAGGCACGACCGGCGCTTTCTTGGGCGGCTGGAGCAAGAAGACCAGAGGTTGAAAAAGCACTACGGCCGTTGGATGGACATCGTACAGTCACTGGAGCTAGAATCGTGCATATTGACTAAGTTGACAAAGCCCTCTGTCCCCGTCAACTTAGTAGGCCCACAAGTCAGCCAGCCACTATATTGGGTCCCAGCTAACAGGGGGAGTATTCATTTTTTTTGTGCGTAATAAGGAGGCACTTCCTTGCGTGTGAAGATGTAGCTGGTGGGTCTGAGCTGTCAACGGCGGTAATGTTTTTTTCGCGAAATACTAAGGCACTTTCGGTGGGTCCCTGATGTCAGGTGGATGAATCATTATTTTGCGCGTAATAAGGAGGCATTTCCTTGCGTGCGGCCATGGACCCAGCTGTCGGCCTCTCCACGTATAGTCCACTTCAGATGCATGTTGGTCATTGACCACGTTGACCAGGCCGTGCCGAGAGCACCGGGGCGATGGACGACGGCGAGGCCTAGGAAGGGAACGACACAGAGGCAGGGAACGACACAGAGGCAGGGGAGTATGACTGAACGAGGGTTTACTGGTTCGTCTGCCATCGCCGGAGAATAACAGCAGGTCTGGGTGAGTAGAGGGATGGCTAGGCCAGCGATGGGAGTATGGTGGGGCGGTGAGGCCTGCGCGGCAGCACAGCCGGCTGCGGGGAGGGGGGAGCAGGCAGTCCCGCTGGAGCTTGTTTTAGCGGCTGGAGCAGGAAGAGCAGAGATTGAAGAAGCACGACGGCCGTTGGATGGACATCCAACTGTCACTGCTTGTGCGTCAACCTGTTTTTCTAGGATAGCCTCCAATCTGTGGAAAACATCATACAACCCATCTGCCATTATTTCTAATAATTTACAGCCCATTTCCTAATTCTTAAGGTTTTTTTGGAGCCCATATTCTTTTTGTTAGCATTACAGCCCATATTATAGCCACGGTTAAAAAAATATACAAAATTTTGCATATTTCGGTGCGGTCCGAACTGTTTTTAATCCCGAAATTTCGACTCACATTCAAACTGATTTTAAAAATAAATGTATATCAATATAAAATCCAACAAATTCTCCACGCATAAAAATTAATTTAATTTAAAATCTTGAAATGAAAAAATATATATTTGAAACTAATTGCCGGTTTGATGTGTTTTAAAATGTACAGCCCATTTCTCATTACTGATGGGCCATTTTCTCGGCCAGCCGAATGAAAAGCTCTCCTCGTCTTGAAAGATTTGCAGCCCAACATGCCTGACAAAGCGACTTAATTGGCAAATCACAAAAAAATTGGGACCCAATTGTCAGCCTCTCCACATACAGTACTCTTCCGATGGAAGTCGTTCCTTGACCACGTTGACCACGCCGCGCGGAGAGCACCACGGCGGTGGACGACGACAAGGCCTAGGAAGGGGACGATGCGGCAGTGGAAGCCCACGCGGAGAGGAGTACGAGGGTTCACTGGTGTGGCTGTGGTGTGAGGCTACCGTTGCCGCAGGGCCTGGATAGTGGTGGGAATAGTAGGGGGCGGTGAGGCCTCCGCGGCAGCATAGCCGGCCCTGGGAGGCAGGAGCATGCGACACGACTGGCGCTGGTTTGGGCGGTTGGAGCAAGAAGACCAGAGGTTGAAGAAGCACTACGGCCGTTGGATGAACATCGTACGGTCACTGGAGCTAGAATAGTTCATATTGACTAAGTTGACAAAGCCCTTCGGCCCCGTCAACTTAGTAGGCACACAAGACAGCCTCCCACCAAGGTGGGTCCTAGCTAGCCAGGGGAGTATTCATTTTTTTGTGCGTAATAAGTAGGCACTTCCGGTGGGTCCGAGCTGATAGCAGGGGGAACGTTTTTTCGCAAAATACGGTGGCCCGTCCGGTGGGTCCCAGCAGTCAGGGGGAAACAATTTATTTCCCAAAATACTGGTGGCCCGTCCGGTGGGTCCCCGCTGTCAGGTGGAGGAATAATCATTTTCCGCGTAATAAGGAGGCACTTCCTTGCGGCTGTCGTGGACCCAGCTGTCAGCCTCTCCACGTATAGTACTCTTCCGATGGAAGTCGGTCGTTGACCACATTGACCACGCTGCGCCGAGAGCACCACGGCGGTGTACGACGGCGAGGCCTAGGAAGGGGAGGACGCGGAGCCGGGCCGCGGAGGCAGGAGCAGGCGGTAGCACAGCCAGCCACGGGAGGCAGGAGCAGGCGGCACGACTGGCGCTGCTTTGGGCGGCTGGAGCAAGAAGACCAGAGGTTGGAGAAGCCATATGGCCGTTGGATGGACATCATACGGTCACTGGAGTATTGACTAAGTTGACAAAGCCCTCCGTCCCCGTCAACTTAGTAGGCCCACAAGTCAGCCCAACAATATGGTGGGTCCCAGCTAGCAGGGGGTATTCATTTTTTTGGGCATAATAAGGAGGCACTTCCTTGCGTGCGAAGATATAGCTGGTGGGTCCGACCTGTCAGCAGGGGGAACGTTTTTTTCGCGAAATACAGAGGCCCTTCCTGTGGGTCCTAGCTGTCAGGTGGAGGAATCATTATTTTGCACGTAATAAGGAGGCATTTCCTTGCATGCGGCCGTGGACCCAACTGTCAGCCTCTCCACGTATAGTCCACTTCCGATGGATGTCGTTCATTGACCACGTTGACCAGGTCACGCCGAGAGCACCATGGCAGTGGACAACGGCGAGGCCTAGGAAGGGAACGAGACGGAGGTAGGGAAGACTCAGCAGTTGTTTCCCACGCGGAGGGGAGTATGACTGAACGAGGGTTTACTGGTTCGTCTGTCGTTGCCGGAGAATAACAGCATGTGTGGGTGTGTAGTGGGATGGCTAGTCCAGCGATGGGAGTACGGTGGGGCCGTGAGGCCTGCGGGGAAGCATAGACGGCCGCGGGAGGAGGGAGCAGGCAGTCCCGCCGACGCTTGTTTGAGTGGCTGGAGTATGAAGAGCAGAGATTGAAGAAGCACGACAGCCGTTGGATGGATATCCAACAGTCACTGCTCTCGTGTGTTGACTAAGTTGACAGGGTGTTGCGTGTGCGTCAACCTTTTTTTATGAAAGCACACGCGTCAACCTGTAGTAGGCGCACAAGTCAGCATCAAATCTATGGAAAACAGCATACAACCCATCTGCCATTATTTCTAATAATGTACAGTCCATTTGCTAATTCTTCAGATTTTTTTTGGAGCCCATCTTTTTTTTGTTAGCATTACACCCCATATTGTGGCCACGGTGAAAAAGTATACGAAATTTTGCATATTTCGGTGCGGTCAACTGTTTAGAATCCAGAATTATCGATTCACATTCAAACTATTTTGAAAAATAATTTATATAAATATAAAATCCAAATAATTGTCCACGCATAAAAATCAATGGAATTTAAGATCTTGTAATGAAAAAATGAAACCAATTCCCGGTTTGATGTATTTTAAAAATGTATAGGCCATTTCTGGGCAAACCGAATGAAACTATCCTCGTCTTGAAACATTTGCAGCCCAGCTGGGACGATAAAGCAAGTAGGCCTTGTTTGGGTATTTCTTTAAAAAAATAGAACCGGGCTAGCTATTTTCAGCAAGAAAAAACACAACTGGGCTCATGATGTGGTAAACATAAGTAAAACCATGGCTAGACGGGCCACAGCCCCCGCACAGCCCCGTTGTTACCCTGATCCGTCGCTAAAACTACTATAAATAACAACTGCTTGTTCCTCATTGTCTCAAAAAAAACTGCTTGTTCCTAAAAAAAACTGTGCGACTTGCTGGGTCCCTGGTGTCAGCCACTCGTAGTGTAATTCTCTCGTTTATTGACTACGTTGACGATGGCGTGAGCCCCAGATGTCCAACCATTAGGAGGAACCATATTTTTGGGCTTGTACTATAGAGGCACTTGCTTGCGTACTGCCATGACGCTGGTGGGTCCCTACTGTCATCCTCTCCACGTACAGTCATCTCCTTGTTCCTCACGGTTGTTGACGACGTTGACAAAGCAAGAGGGCGGCGCACCGCGCATGGCGAGCGAACCAAGGCCGCAAGGAGGAGGACGACGGCGAGGCCTCGGATGGAATGAACAGGAGCCGTTGAAGATGCGCCGGTCCAGTCGCAAGCGAAGGGGAGTACGAGGGTTGACTGGTGGGGGTGGTGGGGGCTTGTCACTTGGCTTCTGTAATGCACAGTGAGCTCAAGCAGCTGGCGTGAGTGATGTTATTTCCCGTGGTTGTGATTTGTTACAATATTTCACTCTAAATTGAATGAATGGCAAGCCATTTGCCTTGTTTCAAAGAAAATATGACAGTCACAGCCGAGTTGAAAAGGGCAGGAACATCTAACTCCAGCTTACAAACTGTACAAATGCACGAGGGTTGATTGTTCATCAGGTTTACAAAAAACCCAGATTGTAAAGGGTAACAATATCTAACTCCAGCACTATTTTCGGCAGTCGCAGTCAAATGGATCGGTCAGGTCCATAGAATGAACATCCTGGATCGTAAAATTTACTGGATTATGACCACAATATGTTGTAAATAGAAGCCCGGCACGTTCAAAAGCTCTTTTGTCCACCTAAAACTCCTTTTTTTGCTCTTCGACATACCCATCCGTCAAAACCATGTTGCTGATAAACTTAAGCCTGATGGACAATAGTAACCTCGCATTCAGCAGAAAGAATGTGACAAATCTTGTGTTTGCATGGTTGGCTACATATCGTTCTAGCGTTATTGTCTTCAATCAAATCTCATGAGAAGTGAGAAAATTCCGATGCTTACGAATCCACCAATTGGTTATAACTTTCTTACCCCGTCCTGTTGCCTAAATAGACATGAAAATTGAAAATAGTTAAGGTCTAAAAGAAGAGTGTCGAAAGAGCAACAGCTGAACGGTTAATTCTAGGACACTATATGCGGGCTTCCAATGTGCGTGAAATTATGACCTTTATATACAACTTCTCCAGACATGGAAAGCATTGCAGCAAGCCAATAATCTTGTTCAGATCAAAACTATTCATTTGGATATATAAGATCTTGACAGAATCTAGCACCATTGATAGGCCATCCATGGAGAAACTCTTCGTTGAGCATAGAACATAATATTAGTACAAAATGTGTACTCCAAGATGATATATAAATTATGCGCAGAAATTTAAAATGCAGCATATGGTTACAAGTGTAGATGATAATATAAAGTACCTGAAGAACTGTGGAGCCAAACACCATATTGAAATGAGCACAGAGATCATGTATTACACCCAAGGTCTCCAGTTTAGGCGCAGAGAGGACGGTTATTTGCAATGGTGAATAACTAGAATCAAGGATCAACCTATCAAGTGAAGGGGCATCTTGGATGATGAGCTGCCTTCCGTCAAAAGAAATTGCAATTCCTACAAGGTTAGGCGACTTTATTTGGAGACAACCGATTCTAACTGTGAAAACAAGCACCAAGCACTCCATCGTAGGGCAACTGGAGTGGATGATGCTGTGCAATGAGGCCTCCGATATATGAACCCGCACAAGTGAAAGTTTCTTGAGAAATGGAAGTCGAAGGTTTAGTACCAGATTGTCTAGAAGGTAGCACAGCGCAAAGGTGGCGGTGTGGAGAGAGGAGGAAAACGGCGAGATGGACATCGGTGCTGAGGGCACAAGTTCATGGCGTTCTGTATGTGGTATGTGATTTCCAAGGGAATAGTAGAACTCAAGCAGCTGTAGTTCTGTGAATTCAAGGGATTTCAGCCAGGCGTCCACCGTGCAGGGCATGGTATGCTTGCTCAGGTAGCATGACGGGATGCAGAGGCTTTGAACGGAGCCCTGGTGGGAGGAGATGATGGCTCTGGGGATTTCAAAATCATTGAAGAGAGATAGCTGACGACACTCGAGATTAAGGGGCACGGCGTGCCATAGAGGGCGCCACCGAATTGAGAGGACTTGGGTGCGGCAGCAATCCTTGGTGGGGAGAAGCGAGATGATCTCCCCAAGGACGGCATCTAGGAGATCGCTGAGGCGGTTCACCCGAGATTCTACGGGTTCCTGGGATCCGGTGGGGGCAGGGTTGCCGCTTCTCCCCACGCAGCCGGGTGCAGGATCTACAACAGGCATCGCCATTGGCGGGAGCCTCATCTTCTTGGCGCTGGGGTCAGCCGACTCCATTTTCCTCGAGGGCGTCGCGTCGCGCTCACGGATTTGAGCAGAGTAACGAATGACGAGCCTAGTTGTAGTGCGAGCGAAGAAGAAGGGGAGCTGGGGGTTTTCTTTAGGAGTTAGGAAGTAGGGGAGCTGGGTTTTTTTGTAGGAGTGAGGTGAGGAATTTGGGGGTATGAGTGGAGCGAGCTGACATGAGGTGGGTGGGAGCAAGGAGGAAGAAGAGCACCCAAGTTTTTTTTGTGGGGGAGGGGGGGTGTGCTGGGTGTGGGTAGCGCCTTTTGAATTGATTTTACTATTTACTAGTGTGGATTGGTTGTTTTGTCTTGGGCCCAGAGAAACAATTACTACTAGTACAGTGGAGACACTCTACCGCTTCTGGCTCCTCTTAGGTCATTGAAATGTCTCCCTCTACTGAATGCCATTATACTTTTGTTCACCGACATGTGGGCCATGCAGCGTGCAGGCCCAAATGCCATCCACCAAATTAAGAGGCAGTATGCAGGCGGAGAGTCACCTCGGTCGTAGCGCGGCAGTAACGAGCTGTCGTATCACAAAACCCCACCTCCCCGCAGTCTAAGTTTGACGGACGAAGCAACCATCATTTCACTCCTCGCTGAATCCCCTTCTCCCTCACCGTCTTCAAGAAAGGCAACACTCGCATCTGCCACTATTCTTCTCTCCCAACGAAGGGAAGGTAAGGGGATCCGTGATGTTGGTATATTTTTGTCACGACCGACTTTTTCAATAATTAAATATTGAGAAAATCGATCTTTAATTCCCAGTATAGGAAAAAGTCATCCTTTCTGGTAGACAAATGCTTGATAAACAGAGAACCAGTAGCATCAATATATTACAGGGTTGTGCTGAGGCTGCTCAACAATTTATTACAAACTCGCCAATATCTTACATATGGGCGATTATGACACAGGGGTGTGGTGGCATGCTACTAGCTCGAGGAAAAAGTGGTGGATAACTTGACTCCTAACTGGCAGCTCATTGAGCGTCGGGGGAGGCTCGATGAATTTATTCGGGGGATGCGGAAGCGGATAATACAATGACCAAAACAGGATCGCACGGGACTGACTGGGACTCCTCTAGGCATCAGACTCGCTATCAAACTCTTCATCCATGAGATCGCCTTCATCAACATCTGGCCAAATCAACAAGCCAGGTGAATACTTTGGAAGTACTCGCAAGACAGTTCGGACAAAAGATATAATCAATGAATGCATGAATGCGTCATGAATAAAAATGATGCTCATACAACAACAACAATATTATTTCATGACTTGTTAAATAAAATAAATAACTCAAAACTAATCGGGTGTCTGGAGCGACGCCTCGAAAGGTAAACAAATAAAATGCATGCCGCAGTCGGGCGTCTAAGCGACACCACATAAAGGGCTTAAA
Organism: Triticum dicoccoides; assembly: GCF_002162155.2. Classification (NCBI taxonomy): domain Eukaryota; kingdom Viridiplantae; phylum Streptophyta; class Magnoliopsida; order Poales; family Poaceae; genus Triticum; species Triticum dicoccoides. The sequence continues at coordinate 311,372,742 of NC_041383.1, read as the reverse complement.
AGAGAATACCACTGTCGGATATCTGAGCGACGTCACAGACAGGGTTTATAAAAGAAATGCCATAGTCGGACGTCTGAGCGACATCACATAAAGGGCTTTAAAAGAAATGGCACAGTCGGACGTCTGAGCGACATCACATAAAGGGCTTTAAAAGAAATGCCATAGTCGGACGTCTGAGCGACATCCAATAAAGGGCTTTAAAAGAACTACCACAGTCGGACGTCTGAGCGACATCACATAACGGGCTTTAAAAGAAATGCCACAGTCGGACATCTGAGCGACATCACAAAAAGGGCTTTAAAAGAAATGCCACAGTCGGACGTCTGAGCGACATCACATAAAGGGCTTTAAAAGAAATGCCACAGTCGGACGTCTGAGCGACATCACAGACAGGTCTTGCAACAAATGTAAATAACAGGTATGCCACCATCGGACGTCTGAGCGACATCACAGACAGGGCTTGTAATAAATGTAAATAACAAGATTAGTCCATCCACAAGAATAATCTTTTAACCGGATTTATCACACATAAATCCCACCGGAGTTTAGTCACTGAGGCTGATACCTGACAAGATAAGATGAATATAGTACTTGAACAAAGTACAAGATAGTTGAAAGATTTGAGACTCTGCAGAGTTTGGATGAACTGACCACAGCCAACGGATTTCCCTAGTCACGAAGGACTAGTTCCGTTTACGGTATTTCAGTAGAAACACATTTAACTAGTACACACCCATTTCACCTCACGATGTCAGGAATCACCCTGGACAACGTCCAAGAAAAACTTTGAGACGGGGAGGCCACAACGTCGAATAGCATGGGATCAAATTTCTATACGCGCGCTCTAAGGGGTGCCCCCCTCTCGGTCCTAACCGGAAACACCCATGCCCTCTGACCGGATGACGGGCTTTAATCCAGGGCCATGGAACCCTCATCCCGGCCTCTCTATTTGGTGTGTACCAGGAAAACGATTTGCAACTTACTATGCCATATTCCTTTCGGAAAACATGTGACAGTATAGGAAGGAATGAATGGAAATGTGATTTGTTTCACGATGACACGGAGGTCAAATAATCTGGCATAAGACTGGCATGTCACAACACTACCATCTTACCCATCCTCATGCCAACACATGGCTATGCAAATATGTATCCAACAACATAATGCTTTCCAAAACTTACTTTCCGCTTATGTGCATGAAATATAACATTCAAAGTAATGTTCATAAACATGCCATGACTATACTAAAATGCAAACATGCAACAACACTCATCATATCAAGAGTTCAAACATGCTTGCATGGTTCGGAGTAGTCGGAGTTTAACTGTGTGAAGTTTGCAGCTCCGTCACCTCCTCCGGTATCTACGGTATAAGAAAAATACGTACGCAACGTAAAATACCGTTAGTGTAGAGAAAACTGTTCCAAATATTTTTAAAATAAATGTGACAAAAAACTAGACAGAAAAATAAAGATGACAGAAAAGGAATCAATCAAAAATCATTTTCTGTTTAAAAGTTATAAGAGTTTTGGTCCAAGGACCCATGTGTAATGAAACAGAAAGTTTCCAGGGGGCTCTGCGGAAAAGTCCAGAATAACGTTTCGTTTAAAAGAAATGGCTGTGAGGCTGACAGGTGGGCTCCACCTGTCGGGTTTGAAATTTCAAACAGAGAAACAGAGCGCGACGGTGCCCGAGAGGTGCGGTGGTCGCCGGCGGCGATCCACGGCGAGGCAAGGTTATCGGGGGTTACCTTCGAGATCAATGCACCGTTCCGCGTCTGTGGGTGGTGGTGGTGGTCGCCGGCGAGCCCTGTGTAGACGGCGGCCCTTGCTCCGGCGGACGGCGGTTTGGGCAATCGTGTATCGCCGGAGGGAGCTGCGGGGATCAAATAGGAGTCGGGGTTAGTCTCCTAGTTGCTTGAGAGGGTTGCTGACGAAGTTAGGGCGCCGGAGACGGCCTCACCGGAGCGAATCGAGGTGGAGGCCAAGGCGGAACGGGGTGGCCGGAGTCCGGGAAGAAGGGCCCCTCGAGGCTCTCCCAGTGGCTAGGCGGGGTCTAGTGAGGTGGTGGAGTCGTGCGGGGGCGAGAGCAGGCTCGGGGGTGCTATATATAGCCGGCCCGAGTCGGTTGCCGTGAATGGATAAGTCCGGCGAGTTGATTACGGCGGCGCTGTGGTTGGACGGTCGGCTTAGGAGCTTGAGCATCGCCTAGGTGGAGTAGTGGTGCCATTTCAGGGTCCAGCTCAGCACGGGAGGGAGGTTTACGGCCTGCCCTCGACGGAACGGCCGCACGGCCCGTCGACGACAGAGAACGCGCTCTGCGCGTGCCAGGCCACGGCGACGGTGCCGCATGCGTGTGCTGGCAAGGAGGTGGCCACGCGGAGCTACCAGGACGCTTGGGCGGCGTCGAACGGCGTTACGCCGCAGTTTTGCTCCCTGTCGGCCGCTACGGTGGTTCTGCCGCCGCAAAGCACGCCGGCGTAGGCGGGCTAGGGCACCACCGATGCCAGGAACGTGCCAAGCGTTCGTGTGAAGCTCCGGACAAGAGGGATAGGCTGCGAGCAACGTGCCAAGGGCACTGTGGACATGTGACTGAAGTTTACTGATGGAGAACGACACTGAACTCTGAATTTCCTGAATATGAACAGTACTAGTGCATGCAAGGTGTTCGACAGAATGATTCTGGCATCTAGGGATTTTCCTTGAGCTGATTTTCGGTGGAGTGGTCTCTCATTGCAACCAGAGGTTGCCTGGATTTTGGTAGAATTTTTGGAGAAGTGTAGATATGAATTTCACCAAATTTGGCAAATCTGGTCCAAACTTGTAGTGAGTGAAATTTGAAATATTTGAAAAGAAGAAGAGTGGATCAAGATGGTTCTAGGTTGTGGGTACAAAGGACTATCCAGAGGTATTGAGTTGAGGTCAAAAATCAAATGCATTAGGGCACTTGCTTTGCAAATCACCTAGGCTCAAAAGAAAGACAGAATTATTTTGGAAAGAGAAATAATTGGAATAAAATCCAAAAATGGATTTTATTAGTTTGGACAGAATGTTTGGGTTGTACCAAAGTGGGAGGAGGGGTTTTTGGGGGAGTTTTACCATAGGAGGCATGGTAAACCAGAGTGGATCAAAATCAAAGGAAAGACCCAAAATGAAAAAGGTTTTCTTCTTAAAAGAAACTAAATCCAAGAAAAAGATTTTTGAGAGGGGAAACTTAGAAGATGGTTTTTAGGGAGGGTTTAAATGACCTTCTTTCAAACCAAGCAAGGCTCTTTCTGAAAACAAAAATCACAAAATTTTTGGAGTGTCACAACACCTACCCCCTTAGGAAAAATCTCGTCCCCGAGATTTCAGCTGATCCTTAAATAGGTGTGGGTGCTCTGTCCGAAGAAAATCCTCGCTCTCCCAAGTTGCTTCATTCTCGGTGTGATTACTCCACTGAACTTTGAAAAACATAATGGTTTTCTCTTGGGTCCTCCTTTCAGACTCTTCTAATATTTTTATTGGGTGCTCCCGGTAAGTGAGGTCCGGTTGCATGTCAATATTCTCATGGGAAACTTGCTTCTCTGGGTTGCTCACATATTTTCTCAACTGCGAGATGTGAAACACGTTGTGGATACCAGATAAGTCTCCGGGTAGGTCTAGCTGGTAGGCTACCGTGCCTCTTCGGGCCACTATATGAAATGGTCCGATGAATCTTGGTGCTAGTTTCCCCTTAATCTTGAATCATTGCAGACCCTTCATAGGAGAAACTCTCAGGTATACCAATTCTCTGGGTTCAAAACTGATTTCCCGATGCTTTCGGTCGTAATAACTCTTTTGCCGACTTTGAGCTGTTTTGAGTCGTTCTCTAATTGTCTTAACTTTCTCCTCGGCCTCCTTGAGCATATCTGGGCCAAAGATATGGCTGTCTCTGGTCTCTGACCAATTTAGCGGGGTACGACATCTTCTCCCATATAGAGCTTCAAAGGGTGCCATTTGCAAGCTGGCTTGATAGCTGTTGTTATATGCGAACTCTACATATGGCAAACTTTCTTCCCAACTGTTCCCGTAGGTGAGGACACAGGCTCTTAGCATGTCTTCTAGGATTTGGTTTACGCGTTCCGTCTGCCCATCAGTCTGGGGATGGTATGCAGTACTGAAGGCTAGTTGGGTTCCCAGTGCCTGTTGTAGGTGATCCCAAAATATAGAGACAAACTGTGTGCCTCTATCGGAGATGATAGTCTTAGGGACTCCATGCAGGCAGACGATACAGGCAAGATAAAGTCTGGCCAGTCTCTGAGTGGTGTAAGTTGTCTTTACCGGAATAAAATGTGCCACCTTGGTTAATCTGTCGGTTATGACCCATATGGCATCGTTTCCGTGTCGTGACCCTGGCAGTCCAACGATAAAGTCCATTCCAATCTCGTCCCATTTCCACTCGGGTATCTTATTTGGCTGTAACAGTCGTGCTGGTTTCTGGTGTTCGGCCTTGATATGTTGACAAGAGTCACAACATGCAATGAACGTGGCTATATCTCTCTTCATACCGTGCCACCAAAATTTTTCCTGAAGATCTTTGTACATTTTTGTCCCTCCAGGATGGATTGAATACGGAGCTGTGTGACTTTCAGTCAATATCTGTTGTTTGAGGTCCTTGACATTTGGTACGCATAGCCTCTCTCCATACCACAATATCCCTTGCTCATCTACGTTGAATTCTGAGGCTCTTCCCAAACACACTTTTCTTTTTATGCCCTCAATGCTGGGGTGTCCGTGCTGGGCTTCCTTGATCCTTTCCATCAGGGTAGGCTGTATTTCTATATTCAACACACTGCCTTCGGTAACCATTATTAGATTGAGTCGGGCAAATTCCTGCTGAAATTCTGGCCTCAACTTTGGTATAATGTTGTCGTCCGAGCTGGGATATTGACTAAGTGCATCTGCCACAACATTTGCTTTTCCGGGATGATAGTGGATTCCAACATCATAATCCTTCACCAACTCTAACCAGCATCGTTGCCGTAAATTTAACTCTGGCTGTGTGAAAATATACTTAAGACTCTTATGGTCTGTGTGTATCTCACAACGATTCCCAAGTAGAAGGTGTCTCCATTCCTTGAGTGCATGGATGACCGCTGCTAATTCCAAGTCATGAGTGGGATAATTCTCCTCATGCTTGCGTAGTTGTCTAGAGACATACGCAACTACCTTGCCTTCTTGCATCAATACGCATCTGAGGCCTTTCCGGGATGCGTCACAATATACCTCCAAATTCTTGTGTATATCTGGCACAATTAGTACTGGTGCCGTTGTTAATTTGCTTTTCAGCTCTTGGAAGCTTTTCTCACATGCTTCTGTCCATTCAAACTTCTTGCCTTTCTTGAGCAATTTTGTCATGGGCTTTGCTATATTGGAGAATCCTTCAATAAATCTCCGATAATAGCCTGCCATTCCCAAGAAACTCCGTACGTTCGTTACGTTAGCTGGTGGTTTCCAGCCAAGTATGGCCTTGACTTTTTCCGGGTCTACTGCAATACCTTCTTGGGTTAGCACGTGGCCTAGAAAACCCACCTGCCTCAGCCAAAATTCACATTTGCTGAATTTGGCGTACAGTTGATGTTTCCTGAGTTCTCCGAGTACAATCCTGAGATGTTCGGCGTGCTCTTCTGGTGTTTTGGAATATATCAGAATATCATCGATGAATACCACAACAAACTTGTCCATATACTTCATAAATACTTTGTTTATGAGGTGAACAAAATATGCGGGGGCGTTGGTTAGCCCGAATGGCATCACTGTGAACTCATACAGCCCATATCTGGAGGTGAAGGCGGTCTTGGGAATATCTTCTGTTCGTACTATTAATTGGTGGTATCCTGATCTCAAGTCAATTTTTGAGAAGACTTTGGCCTGTGCGAGCTGATCGAATAAATCATTTATTCGGGGCATTGGGTATTTGTTCTTGATTGTGACCATGTTGAGAGCTCGATAATCAATACACAACCTCATTGTTCCATCCTTCTTCTTGGCAAATAAAATTGGAGAACCCCAAGGTGAGGAGCTGGCTCGTATATATCCTTTCTCCAACAATTCTTTTATTTGCTTCTTCAACTCTACCAATTCAGATGGTGCCATTCTGTAAGGTTTCTTGTAAATAGGAGCGGTTCCGGGTGCTAGCTCAATGCTGAATTCTATCTCTCGGTGCGGTGGCATGCCTGGTAGTTCTTCTGGAAATATGTCTGGGAATTCACATACTACTGGAACCTTGTTCAGCTCGGAAACGTCCACCTTGTTTAATCTAGGTTGCCGAGGTATTTATCTCTCTTTGGCTGAAACTTTTATTTTCTTCCCATGATGGTGTGTGAGAATCACGGTATGGTTGAAGCAGTCAATAAAACCTTTGTTGGTGGTTAACAAATCCATTCCTAGGATGACATCCAGTCCTTTGCTTTCCAGTACAATAAGGTTGGCGTAAAACTTCAATCCTTCAAATTCAATAACCACACTTTGACAGTAACTCTGGGTCACTTGCTTAATTCCAGGGGACTTGATGATCATTGATTTTTCCAAGGGAAGCATCGAAAAAAAAAATTTGCAAAGCAAAACTTTTTGAAACGAATGAGTGAGAAGCTCCAGAATCAAACAAAACCATGGCAGGTATTGTGTTGACGGGGTATGTACCGAGTACGATATCTGGGGCGTTCTGTGCTTCCTCTCGGGTCACGTGGTTCAAGTGACCTTTCCGGTGGTTGTTGTTGGGGTTGAAATTGCTTCGCTTTGGTGCTGAATTATTGCCACCATTATTGAGCTTCGGGGTTGAGCTCCTTGGCTTGGGGCACTGCTTGGCATAGTGCCCTTCTTCTCCACAAGCATAACAGGTAACGCCTGGGCAATAGGTGAACTCTTTGTCTCTTGCATGGAAATTCTTGATTGGACGTGAATTTTCTGTCGGGGTTTTGTGTGTTCTAACCTTCTGAATTTCCGTCTTGTTTCTGGGGTTGCGAGCAAAAGTAGTCTGGTCCCTTTTGCGTTTGCGGAAATCTTCCAGGCTACGTCGCTCATTTTCCAGAGTAATGGCCTTATCCACCAGTGTTTTAAAATCTGGAAAGGTATGCACAACTAGCTGGCACTTAAGGGCGGGTGCCAGGCCTTCCAAGAATTTTTCCATCTTGTTGCTCTCGGTCATGCATTCTTCATTGGCGTAGCGAGACAGCAGAGTGAATTGGCTGTTGTATTCTGACACTGTCATGGCCCTTTGCTTGAGTTCATCAAATTCTTTCTTCTTGATTTTCATGACTCTCTTAGGAATATGTGCCCCACAAAAACCTTCTTTGAAATTCTCCCAGGTGATTTCATTTTCGTTGGGGTGCATGTGCAGGAAGTTTTCCCACCACGATGATGCTGCTCCTGTGAGATAATGTGGTGCATACAATACTTTCTCACGGTCTGAACACTGTGCGATAATTAATTTTCTCTCCATGTCTCGAAGCCAGTCATCAGCCTCAAGAGGCTTGTCAGTATGAGAAAATGTTGGAGGACGCGTCTTTTGTTACTCAGATAATTTGTATTGCGGTTGATACTGACCACGGTTACTTCCCATATTGATGAATTGCTCGATCATTTCCCGGTGTTGCCGCTGACTCTGTTCATACAAACGACAAACTTGTGTAAAAGCTGTTTCACTGTCACGTTGACTTGTCTGACCCTGAGTGAAATTGTGGTTCTGCGGTGTGCCATAATTTTCCTCTGGCTGAGTTGGCATGGAGCGCGTCCAAGGACGAGACATCTTTCACTCTGGGGATATATTTTGTGAACTCGTAAGATAAGAAAGAGAGTCGCAAAAGTCAATAAAATCACACACAAAGAACATTTTTAAACTCTAGGATATTTTTGGAAACACACGATTGCACGCGGAGAAGTACTATTACATATCTTACACGCTGGCATAATTATACATTACATCACTCAGGATATGCGTACATAATCCTGACATGTTATTTAAACTAGTGCACTCCTCCAGATCCTACATGATGCGCAAACATGCTACTTCTCACAATGTATGTACATATACACATATTACACAAGTCGATACATCGCATGGCGTCTACGCGTGCGCAGTCGGAGATGGTGAGGATCTCCCTTGGCCTGCCGAGGGTGAGACGCAGTGACATTGGGGAATCAACTTCGTCCTTGCTAATAGGTTCCAGACGAGGAACGCTGCGCTGAGCTGATGGAGCAGGTGGCGTAGGCGGAGTACCCTGAATAAGAGTGGGCGGAATAGGTGGAGTAGCACGTATGGGAGTGGGTGCAAAAAGTGATGCAGCGCGAACGGGAGTGGGTGCAATAGCCTGGTTAAATTCCTCAGTGGTAGGCAGACGACGTGTAGTGGCGAGAATGGTAGGTGAATGAGAAGCTGAGGACGAGATAAAAGTCAGCGGTGGAGCGGTGTGTAGGAGTTCCCTCCTGTTAGTAGCACAGCCATGAACTGAGTCCATGCGGGCAGCTACGAGGTCGTCCACCATGCTGTCAAAGGCTGCCTCCAGGGCTCAGAGGTACTCGACAAGCATCTCAAAGGCCTCGTCTCGCTCTCCTCTAGGGCAAGAGAATGAGTAGTGACAGGTGTAAGGCACATGGCATGGAAGGTAGCGGTAGCGACGGGTCTTCATTGCAAGAAGGACATCTCGAAGACGAGCTATCGCCTCACGGGCTGCCATCTGCATAACATGCCTCTCTATAGGCATGGCTCTCCCCAAGAAACGGAAGCGGCGCATCTCAACACGCCCTCCCCTGAATTGCACCGCGGCTTGGTGCATGGTCAGACTGTCGTTGATCTTGTGTGGATAAAGCATGAAGACTGGGCGCATGGATGGCCCCATCGCGACCTGAACGATGAAGGAGAGGAGTTTGACGAACCCCTCTGGCACGTTGGCGAACATTTGAGACTCGCAGTCGCTGCCGGCCATCTAAAAAAGTAGGCAAAAATTCTGAGTGATCAGATCATAAATTTTTATGCTGACTGTCAGAAAGATGACTACATTTTGTAAAAACAAGAATAAACACTGTCATCCTAATACTCAAATTAGCGATCGCACCTAGTGGCTTCCTACAGTCAGCCTGGCTCTGGTTACCAAGTCTGTCACGACCGACTTTTTCAATAAATAAATATTGAGAAAATCGAGCTTTAATTCCCAGTATAGGAAAAGTCATCCTTTCTGGTAGACAAATGCTTGATAAACAGAGAACCAGTAGCATCAATATATTACAGGGTTGAGCTGAGGCTGCTCAACAATTTATTACAAACTCGCCAATATCTTACATATGGGCGATTATGACACAGGGGTGTGGTGGCATGCTACTAGCTCGAGGAAAAAGTGGTGGATAACTTGACTCCTAACTGGCAGCTCATCAAGCGTCGGGGGAGGCTCGATGAATTTATTCGGGGGATGCGGAAGCGGATAATACAATGACCAAAACAGGATCGCACGGGACTGACTGGGACTCCTCTAGGCGTCGGACTCGCTATCAAACTCTTCATCCATGAGATCGCCTTCATCAACATCTGGCCAAATCAACAAGCCAGGTGAGTACTTTGAAAGTACTCGCAAGACAGTTCGGACAAAATATATAATCAATGAATGCATGAATGCGTCATGAATAAAAATGATGCTCATACAACAACAACAATATTATTTCATGACTTGTTTAATAAAATAAATAACTGAAAAACGATCGGGTGTCTAGAGCGACGCCTCGAAAGGTAAACGAATAAAATGCATGCCGCAGTCGGGCGTCTAAGCGACACCACATAAAGGGCTTAAAAGAGAATACCACTGTCGGATATCTGAGCGACGTCACAGACAGGGTATATAAAAGAAATGCCATAGTCGGACGTCTGAGCGACATCACATAAAGGGCTTTAAAAGAAATGCCACAGTCGGACGTCTGAGCGACATCACATAAAGGGCTTTAAAAGAATTGCCACAGTCGAACGTCTGAGCGACATCACATAAAGGGCTTTAAAAGAAATGCCACAGTCGGACGTCTGAGCGACATCACAAAAAGGGCTTTAAAAGAAATGCCACAATCGGATGTCTGAGCGACATCACATAAAGGGCTTTAAAAGAAATGCCACAGTCGGACGTCTGAGCGACATCACAGACAGGGCTTGCAACAAACGTAAATAACAGGTATGCCACCATCGGACGTCTGAGCGACATCACAGACAGGCCTTGTAATAAATGTAAATAACAAGATTAGTCCATCCACAAGAATAATCTTTTAACCGGATTTATCACACATAAATCCCACCGGAGTTTTGTCACTGAGGCTGATACCTGACAAGATGAGATGAATATAGTACTTGAACAAAGTACAAGATAATTGAAAGATTTGAGACTCTGCAGAGTTTGGATGAACTGACCACAGCCAACGGATTTCCGTAGTCACGAAGGACTAGTTCCGTTTATGGTATTTCAGTAGAAACACATTTAACTAGTACACACCCATTTCACCTCACGATGTCAGGAATCACCCTGGACAACGTCCAAGAAAAACTTTGAGACGGGGAGGCCACAACCTTGAATAGCATGGGATCAAATTTCTATACGCGCGCTCTAAGGGGTGCCCCCCTCTCGGTCCCAACCGGAAACACCCATGCCCCCAGACCGGATGACGGGCTTTAATCCAGGGCCATGGAACCCTCATCCCGGCCTCTCTATTTGGTGCGTACCAGGAAAACGATTTGCAACTTACTATGCCATATTCCTTTTGGAAAACATGTGACAGTATAGGAAGGAATGAATGGAAATGTGATTTGTTTCACGATGACACGGAGGTCAAATAATCTGGCATAAGACTGGCTTGTCACAACACTACCATCTTACCCATCCTCATGCCAACACATGGCTATGCAAATATGTATCCAACAACATAATGCTTTCCGAAACTTACTTTCCGCTTATGTGCATGAAATATAACATTCAAAGTAATGTTCATAAACATGCCATGACTATACTAAAATGCAAACATGCAACAACACTCATCATATAAAGAGTTCAAACATGCTTGCCTGGTTCGGAGTAGTCGGAGTTTAACTGTGTGAAGTTTGCAGCTCCGTCACCTCCTCCGGTATCTACGGTATAAGAAAAATATGTACGCAACGTAAAATACCGTGAGTGTACAGAAAAGTGTTCCAAATATTTTTCAAATAAATATGAAAAAAAACTAGACAGAAAAATAAAGATGACAGAAAAGGAATCAATCAAAAATCATTTTCTGTTTAAAAGTTATAAGAGTTTTGGTCCAAGGACCCATGTGTAATGAAACAGAAAGTTTCCAGGGGGCTCTGCGGAAAAGTCCAGAATAACGTTTCGTTTAAAAGAAACGGCTGTGAGGCTGACAGGCGGGCTCCACCTGTCGGGTCTGAAACTTCAAATGGAGAAACAGAGCGCGATGGCACCCGAGAGGTGCGGTGGTCGCCGGCGGCGATCCACGACGAGGCAAGGTGGTCGGGGGTTACCTTCGAGATTAGTGCACCGTTCCACGTCTGTGGGTGGTGGTGGTGGTCGCCGGCGAGCCCTTTGTCGACGGCGGCCCTTGCTCCGGCGGACGACGGTTCGGGCAATCGTGGATCTCGCCAGAGGGAGCTGCGGGGATCAAATAGGAGTGGGGGTTAGTCTCCTAGTTGCTTGAGAGGGTTGCTGACGAAGTTAGGGCGCCGGAGACGGCCTCACCAGAGCGAATCGAGGTGGAGGCCGAGGCGGAACGGGGTGGACGGAGTCGGGGAAGAAGGGCCCCTCGAGGCTCTCCTAGTGGCTAGGCGGGGTCTAGTGAGGTGGTGGAGTCGTGCGGGGGCAAGAGCAGGCTCGGGGGTGCTATATATAGCCGGGCCGAGTCGGTTGCCGTGAACGGATAAGTCCGGCAAGTTGATTACGGCGGTGCTGTGGCTGGACGGTCGGCCTAGGAGCTTGAGCATCGCCTAGGTGGAGTAGTGGTGCCATTTTAGGGTCCAGCTCAGCACGGGAGGGAGGTTTACGGCCTGCCCTCAATGGAACGGCCGCACGGCCCGTCGACGGCAGAGAACGCGCTCTGCGCGTGCCAGGCCACGGCGACGGTGCAGCATGTGTGCGCTGGCAAGGAGGTGGCCATGCGGAGCTACCAGCACGCTTGGGCGGCGCCGAACGGTGTTACACCATAGTTTTGCTCCCTGTCGGCCGCTACGGTGGTTCTGCCGTCGCAAAGCACGCCGGCGCAGGCGGGCCAGGGCGCCACCAACGCCAGGAACGCGCCAAGCGTTCGTGTGAAGCTCCGGACAAGAGGGATAGGCTGCGAGCAACGTGCCAAGGGCACTGTGGACATGTGACTGAAGTTTACTGAGGGAGAACGACACTGAACTCTGAATTTACTGAATATGAACATTACTAGTGCATGCAAGGTGTTCGACAGAATGATTCTGGCATCTAGGGATTTTTCCTTGAGCTGATTTTCGGTGGAGTGGTCTCTCATTGCAACTAGAGGTTGCCTGAATTTTGGTGGAATTTTTGGAGAAGTGTAGATATGAATTTCACCAAATTTGGCAATTCTGGTCCAAACTTGCAGTGAAATTTGAAATATTTGAAAAGAAGAAGAGTGGATCAAGATGGTTCTAGGTTGTGGGTACAAAGGACTATCCAGAGGTGTTGAGTTGAGGTCAAAAATCAAATGCATTAGGGTACTTGCTTTGCAAATCACCTAGGCTCAAAAGAAAGACAGAATTATTTTGGAAAGAGAAATAATTGGAATAAAATCCAAAAATGGATTTTATTAGTTTGGACAGAATGTTTGGGTTGTACCAAAGTGGGAGGAGGGGTTTTTGGGGAAGTTTTACCATAGGGGGCATGGTAAACCAGAGTGGATCAAAATCAAAGGAAAGACCAAAAATCAAAAAGGTTTTCTTTTTAAAAGAAACTAAATCCAAGAAAAAGATTTTTGAGAGGGCAAACTTAGAAAATGGTTTTTAGGAAGGGTTTAAATGACCTTCTTTCAAACCAAGCAAGGCTCTTTCTGAAAACAAAAATCACAAAATTTTTGGAGTGTCACAATTTTCGTTTAGAGAAAAAAAAGAACTTTTGCAAAGCAGTAACCGATCCTCACTCTCTTTTTTGTTTCATTGTCATTGCGATTGTGTTTTCCTTCCAGTGGTCTCCTAGTATTCGTCAGTTTCATGATGGACCAAGGAGAAGCAGGCAAAGATCTGCCGATATTGGAGCAGAAACGGGAGGTTGATCCCCACAAGATAGAGAGCTCCAAGAAGTTGGAGGCAACCACCGAGCCGACCCCAGATACGCTCACGGCCACTACTAAGATGGTCAACGCCCCGTTTGACGTTACAACTCCCGTGGCACTGCTGGAGCAGTTTTCCCCCTTCAAGGATGTGCCCCCCCCCCCTGCTGAGCTGCCCAAGGTGATTTCCTTCTTTGCCGATCTCGATTGTGGTTTTTCATCTGAGTATGTGGTGATTTTTTTAGAAATGGAAGTATGTGGTGATTAATAATGCAAAATTTTATTAGCTTCGATGCCATGCTATACATAGTGGTTTAAATAACTTGTGGTTCTTATACTGAAAAGTAATTCAGAATTTGTTTCTGTTTCAAGTAGAGCCCTGATGCATACAAGGATTGTGTGGTTGTGCATGTCACTCGCTATGAGGCGGACGACCTGAATATACGCACTGGGAAAACAGAGTTCTTAGGCTGTTGGATCCTGGAAGCCATTTGCGGTTATACCAACGAAGAGTTGTATTCCAGCCTCACTGTTGTCAGGCGTGTTGTCTAGTGTATACTGAAGCACAAGAAGTTCAAAGCTACTCCTTCGTTTGTGAGGCATACTGTTCTTGTCAAGCTTATGCAGGAAGATGATGTGGCATGCCTCCACAAACAAGTTTATCAGTGGCAAGGCCACAAGGTTGTCTTCATGAAGGTTCACAGGATTGAGCTGCTACGAGATATCCTCGATGATGTTCATGGCAAGGTCCGTCTTGTGTCCAGCACAAATTAGATCGAGGCATGAAATAGTTGCCCCAGCTAGTGCTTAATAGTAGTTTGGATTGCGTCTAATTATCCGAACCTTGCCTGTTATCGACCCCTCTGGAGCTAGTGCTCTGTTTGCATCCGTCTATGGGAACTGTTACTACTTTTGTGTTCCCGTGAATCATGTGAGAACCATCGTAATAGTTGCTGAAACAGATGCGTCCTCACTAGTTTTTTCATGAATATGGCATGGTAAGACATAAGTTGTCACTGTTTATCATACGAGCAGTGTGTGTTTTGATGAAATAGAGCACTCATTCGAGAACCGTGCGCCGACATATACATAAGTACTTGTAAACACTGTTGGTGCTACCCTACTTGTAAGCAGTTGTGCAAAACATGGCACATTGGCTCAGCTCGCTTCAACACTAGGCTATCGACCAGCTAACAATCAACAATCTGCTGTCTGACATATAAGCAACTACTATGTATCTTGTTACAGTGGTTCATGCAGTTAACTGAGGCCACAATGTAATAAATTCCAAACGTTCACACACTAGTCCAGCGCTCATGTGGAACACTCACAATTAAACTCGTCTTCATAAAAATCTTAAAAAGAATAAGTTAAGCAATTTTATACATCTCAATGATTCATAGAACATAACAAACATATACTAGTTCATAGCAAAAGACAAAGTTGTGAGAAGGTTTACAAATCAGGAAAAAACAAGCAAGGCTTCTCTGAGCAAAGGGCCTCCCAGCAGGCTTAAATTTCCTGGAGTTCACTCTGGTTTTTTCTTGTTGCTACCATCCAGGGTTAGGTTCTCTAATTCCAGAATAACCAATGTAGAAATAACCAATGCTGAACTGAACCATGTAGTGTACTGACCAGCTGAAATGCTTGTGCATTCCACTAAATTTAAGCACCGCTATTTGTAGAAATAAGCAGACCACAATGCCTCTTGTCCGCGCACCTGTCCAAAAAACCGCCGTGCAGCCGTGCCAGCTAGTCCTCCGTCCATGGATGAACTGGTAGAAAGTGCATTCCGGACTAGGATGCAGTTGTTTTCGCTCGTCCCCGCACTGCAATCAGCTTCTTTTAGATTGCGTTTGTCATTCTACCTTAGTTACTACCAATGTAGGGATACCTTGAAGACGGGAGGTTAGACGACGGCAACGAGGAATAGCCATCTCATTTTTGCACAGTTGTACTAAAACTGAGGTGTGTTCTTTTGATTGCGCGGGTAGAAACGATACGGAGACAGACATCCCTAAACGATATGGAGACAGACATCCATGTTTGCGCAAATACAAAATACGGTTATTTAAACAGTGACACATATTACTACTTTCCCCCGTTTCCTCTTAGAACCAAGTCCTAGATTCATGCTACAGCTTTCCCACATTCTTCCCTGTTTGAACCAACGCTTTGAGTTCATTGTATGAACTAGCTTTACTTCTAATAATAGTAGAAGTCTAGGTGGCTTTGTAACGACGGACGGAAGGAGAAAAGGATCCACACGAAGGGGGAAGAGCTGGGGCAGTAGAGAAAGGCAGGTTTCGAAGGAATATATACCCGAGGGTCGTCGGCATGTGGCAAAGACGACATTGGGAGGCTGCATCTTGGCCACAATAACGCAGGGAGGAAGAAGGGGTCGGAGGCCCTCCCGAGCCGGCGCTCTCTCGAAGAGAACGACACGGCCTCTGATCAGGACGCGCGGGCAGCCGTTGGTCTCCTCCCTCGCCGCCGACGATAGCGTGAACGATGCACCTACACCCCTTGCCCTGGTCGAGGTTGTGCGGCCTGATTTCTGACCAGCCGTGAGCTGAGAGAGAGAGTGTGTGCACCTATGTCTTGCTTAGATCTGGAGAGCATGAGAGAGTGAACGAGAGGAACCCTAGTAAAGCAAGCGCTAAGGCTCCTTCTTTTATATATAGTGGAGTGATTTTGTTGTACCGGCTTAAAAAAATGCGCTCCTACGTGTACCTGCGAGTGGGTGTGAGAGAACTAGTGCGTGCGTGCACCGCTTCTCTTCGTGAGAGTACAATATATACTATGCCCAAAGAACGTTCGCCGGAAGAGTAATAGTATAAGTGTGTGACGTGTGAGCTAAACTAAAATGTGCGCGCCGTCTTTTGTTTTTTAGAAGTTCTGAGGGTACGGTGTGAAGAGCACGTATGTGCGTGACGTCTACCTGCAGATAGAGGATGGGTGCGACGTGCGAGTCTGTGAGAGGACTCGGGAGAGTCGTGACTCGGGAGAGTCGTGACTCGTGAGGGTGCGTGTGCATGAGAGAGAGGGGGCCACGTATCAATGCAATGCATGTGTCCGTAAATCATTATCCGACAAATGTTCGCCACAAGCCTTTTCCTGATGAACGCCATAAGAACCGTTAGATCGGCATCTGACAGTGTCAGTTTTGCCGTGTCATTTAATAGAATAGCCACTCCTCCTAGACACAAATCTTCCACGTGAGTGTTACCAACTGCCGTATGCTCCCTCCGTTCCGAAATGCAGTGCATATAGCTTTATTGAAAATTAGAACCTCGCAAACTTTTACCGACTTTTCGTGTACCGAATTGCACATGTAGAATACCCTGTATATATCATTTCATTCATCTTCGATAGGTAACTATAAAGATGGGTGAGGAGTCTACAAAGAAAGACCATCGTATCACCCGCAGCAATTTCAACCATCCTTTAGTGTCGAGGAATATCGTAGGAACTCTATATGATATGATTTTTATAGGATTTTTTTCCTTTAGAGCCAATTGGTTCATAGGGATAGATTCATATACTCTACATTTCAAATGAAATAAACATGATATCATTTCTATAGCTTTAGATCCACTTGGTTCATATGAATGGATTCCTATACTCCCTTAATTTCAAAGGAAAATAAACATTAGCGTATATTCAATAGAAAAGTTCCTATGACATGAACCAAATTACATCTCTTTACTAATCCCTCCTCATAGGAATTGAGATACATGTAATCTCTAGATTCAATAGAAAAGTTCCTATGATGTGAACCAAATGACATCTCTTTTCCAATCCCTACTCATAGGAATTGAGATGCTACATGTCATCTCTTTCCCTACAACTTCCACGTATGCATCTTCTATTCGTAAATAGATAGTACAACCCACTAGTAGCTTTTTTCCAAAACATGCAACTATGGCACAAGAACTATATAGTGTGCCAATAACTTTGAAAGATGGTCGTTGGATGAAGCTAACCCGACAGTGCAGAGATGGGCAAATCCGAGCACTACTGGCCGTTGGATATCATCAACATTCCACCAGATCTGCCACATGTACAATTTAGAAGACTCCATGGTTGAACTTATGCATAATGCACAAACATCAAAACACAAGCACTTCTCCTATGTTCTAGAATCTTCTGTATCATAATTGATTATTTTTTTCTTAATGAATTGCCATTATTTGTTTTTTACTTTATGATTTACAATGCACAACCCCATGAATCTTAACATTTTTATAAAAATAATTGATTTTGAATGAGATGAACTATAAGAACTAAACGGACATCTACATCATGCATACATGACTCAAAGCTTTACATGCTATAGTGTGTATTTATTCATAATTTGGTTTCGAAATCTCATGCGTTCAATACATGTGTACCTTACTAGTTTTGAGTAGATTAGCAAATTTCACGCGGCCCCGGGTATATCAAAATGCAGGGCCCATGCATCATTGCCTTTCGGTCGAACCTACGTCCACAATGTTTTGTACGTGATATATCTCCACTGGTCCCCGAACACAAAATGCTGCCTCGTTCCCATAAAACCAAGCGGCCCACACATATTTAAGGCATCGACTCGAACCCGTTTACTACGGCGTGGCCTCGCACGCTGCAGTACACCTACAAACCCTACCGCGCACTCATCATCAGTTTTCTTCAAGAGGACGAGGGAGAAGCCGATTTGTAGTGGAGGCGCTTTCAAAAAAAAGGATCTGTACTGGAGACCCCTACCCTAGGGTGCCCTAGGTAGCTGCCGCACGCATCATTGTTTTCTCTTTTCTTTATGCTCTTGCGCGCTAGAGTGAAATGATGGTTGCTTCGTCCGTCCAGCTTAATGCGGGAAAGGTGGGGCTTTGTGATTTGACCCCTCATCGCTCATTTTCTACTATTGCGGCGCTACGACCGGGGTGCCTCCAATTCCAACCGCTGCTCCGCACTGTAATTTGGTGCATCGCACGTGGAACAAGACGGTGGATGAGCCACATGTCTGCCAAAGGGGTCCTGTTAAGTGTGTCGCCATTTCGTGTGTGGACTGACCCTGCTTGAGTTGCTACGCCAACACGACAGGAGCAGCCTACCACTTGGTTTTGCTCCTTGGTGAATCCCGACTATATTGATCTAAAAAGATACGTGCTGAACTACCCTCTCCGTCTCGGTTTTTTATTTGTAGGCGTCTCAGTTTATAGGGCCTGCATGTAGTTCTAGGTCATCCATTTTACTAACTAAATATGAGTTACTATGTCACAAAAAGTATATCATTGGATTCATATTGGTTGATATGTGAAGAAACAAGAAACGAGGTAGAAGTCAATGCACCGCGCCTTTGTATTGTGGGATTATTTGGTTTTCGTAAGATGACGTGCGTTTGGTTGCAAGGGTGGTCATGATTGGGTTGGGATCGTTCAGAAAATAGACATGTTTGGTTATAAAGCACATGAATGGTTCGAGTCAAAAAAAGAGAATATGCCTTGAAGATGCTGAACCATTCCACCCAACCAAATCGGTCGAATCAAATGGCCACCCTTTGCATGCATGACTATGTGAGCATGACTGGTGCTCCCGTCTTAAATAATTAGCTCATCTCTTATATTCAGCCAAACACATGAATTGAATGGTTCAATCCCAAAAAAATTGAATCGTCCCAATCCATTCATACGATACCTTCAACCAAACGCACGGAGGGAGTAGTTGTATTTAAAAGTCGAGGGCGGGGCTTTTCCTGCACGGTAGGCGGGGCAGTTCCGCCTAGTCGGTTCGACAGAGACGCGAGAAGACGAGGGAGTAGGCTGCTGCAAACGTAGGGGCTGTGTGATTTGACAGCGAATTACTGCTGGACAGGTGGGGCCCCGTGATTTGACTTGCCATTATCATTTTAACTGGGCGCTACGACCGGCGTGAGTCTCCCGATTCCTGACCACCTCCATACAAGTGCCTCTCCCAATGCTCCACCATGTAGTACTAGAGGCTGGCTCTTGCATGAGAGCCCACTCCTCCACTTTTTCCTTGCCTCTCTTTCCTCCACATATGCAAAAATGCCATGTAAAGCGCACTATTGTACTTACTTGCTCCTACAGGTGCTTAAGCTTGCCACATAGGCATAAAGTCTGATGTGGCAAGTTAATCAAGATGAGAGAGACTAGTTTGGTGACCCAAGGAAGAATTGGTGCTAAGCGCGTGTACCTAGGTGAAAAGAGAATTTTGAGCCTATAGCTAAGTAAATGAAGCAAACGTAGCAACACCATTTCATTGGCAGAGGTCACTCCTTGGCAAATGCAATAAATACTAGTACTCCCTGTGTCCCATTATATAAGAACGTTTTTGACACTACACTAGCTAGTGTCAAAAACGTTCTTATATTATGGGACGGAGGGAGTACGAAGAAAGAGATAGAGAGGAGTAAAAAATACACTTATAGCCAACCTTGTTGTAGTATGAGTGACTAAGTGATGACTATGTAAGACATGCCAACATCAGATAGCCTAACGCACCGTGTTAAATCTCCAAGGGCGCGACCACGCAAGCGACGCGACGGTTGTGGTAGGCGCGACCATGATACGGACTGCTGGCAGCCCTTGGATCTGAGATCAAACGGTAGCATGCTAAGTTGCTGAAAATTTTAAGAATAACCCTCCAGGATAGGATATTCACCCATAGGTCTAGAATCACGCCATGCAACCGTTCGATCTCAGATCCAAGGGCTCTCGGAAGCCCGTATCATGGGAGAATGGAAAGCCACTACCCTGTCGTTTGCACGATGGCAGTTCGCTCCTACTCTTTCCCGCACATCCTTTAATACTACGTCGGTTCGCTCCTAGTCGTCCCGTCCATTCACATTACGACAGTTCCACTAATCCTAGCCCTCCTCCCAAATCCATGGCATCCCAAATCTCCCCGATCGGCGGTGAGTACAAGGTTAGAACCATCACCGACGATGAGTTCGACGTCATCTACACCCGTACTTCCGCGATGGTGAAAGGATGCCTTTCTCGCTTCAGACGCATGTTCGAAAACTCACATGATGAGTGGGTCGCTGGGCTAGATGTTAAGTACACCACAATCATGGGACAAGAGAAGGATCTAAAGGAGGAAGAGAGGAAGAAGCCCGCCGTGATCCAGGTTTACGTACATAACGTTTGCTTGGTCTACCACATATGCCATGCCGACGTTGAGTGCAAGGATTTTAAGAACTTCCTCGAGGACAAAATAGTCAAATTCGTTACTGTAGACTTTAAGAACGACAAAGAAGTCCTGCGTCGGATAGGCCTCGTTGTAGGCAACCCCTTCGACCTCCAGAAGAATCGGCTGGTGCCCTCTCATCAGCCCTCAATGCTGACCCTGGCAGGAGCCATGGTTCATCCTTCGTACCGCAAACTGGAGAAACCTCATTAAACGTTTCATCGTCATGCATGGCAGCGGAATGTACTAGATATAGACCACATCCACTATGCTGCAATGGATGGCTACGTTTGTTTCAATATCTACAAGGGTTGGATGGAGAGCAACAACCAAGTTGGCGGTTCAAGCAAAGAAGTATCGGCCAAGAGGAAGAGGGACAAGGACGAAGTCGAGGACGTGGACGAGGACTCCAAGTAAGGTGGCAGTGTCGTTGGTGATGGTGGTTCTAAACTTCTAATGAAGTGCCTACCGGATTAGTTGCATAGTTTAATTTCAGGTGTGCTTACTTTAATTTGAGGGGTGTGTTGTGGTGAGCCCCCAGTAGAACTATGTTATGTTTCTTCTCGTTACTTTAACTCTTCAGTATGTTCATACTAGTACTAGTATTTCTTTAATAGAATTTAGCACCCCTATTAAGCACGTACTAGCTTTTTTAATAGTACTATATGCATAATTTGGCGACGAGCGCTCTCTATATGTCAAGATAGGAAAAATTCCTAATGATTAGAATCCTCCAAAATTCCTTTGAGCATCCTTTGAATCAAAGAAGCCCTTAATCTATTTTATGATTCATGGAATTGTGCATTGTAAAGCATAAAGTAAAAACAAATAATGGCAATTCAACTAGAAAAAAAGTTTGGGCAGTTATGATACGGAAGATTCTAGAACAAAAGAGAACCACTGTTGTTTTGAGGTTTGTGCATTATGCTTAAGTTCAACCATGGAGTCTGCTAGATTATGCATGTGGCAAAATCCGGTGGGGGCCTAGAAGATGGTGCGAGGGGCCGAGTGAAGGGAGACTATGAAGGAATGCACAAGTGCGAGATCGATATTTAGAGAGAGGGGGCGAACACGTGCGCTGTTGCATGCAG
Organism: Triticum dicoccoides; assembly: GCF_002162155.2. Taxonomy (NCBI): domain Eukaryota; kingdom Viridiplantae; phylum Streptophyta; class Magnoliopsida; order Poales; family Poaceae; genus Triticum; species Triticum dicoccoides. Next base: position 311,351,220 of record NC_041383.1, on the reverse strand, counting down.
TGGTGGAGCCATGAAAAATAAATGAGCTAGGGGGCCAAGCATTGCTAATCCTTTACGAGGAGGGTCAATTCATGAAATTAAACCTTTTTAGCAGCAATTGTCTAATGATCACATTCATATTAGCCTCGATATATACTGATGTTAGGGGGGGAGCAGGGCCCTTACTGCCCCCTGTCTTCGCCATTGTGCACGCATCAGAGAGATGAAGCGGAAGGCATGGATGATGAGAGGGGACGTTGGATATATAATTAATGTGGGTGTATTAGATATTTATGTTAATCCTATATAGAGAGGTATAGATTGATCGATGTGGACGTGGGAGAGGTATAGATTGATCGATGTGGACGTGGGAAAGAGGGTGAGACCTCACTGGATATATCGATTGATCGGTTTGTGTGGAAAACAATGAAAGACCTAGCTATATACACACATACATAGAGGAACATTGATCGTTGTGCATGGGGGAGAGGGGGATGTGTGTGGGTGTGTGCCTTCATGAGAGACCGACCTGAAGAAAAAGATTGCATGCGTGCGATAGGTAATGCTGACTGGTAGTGTGTGTGCATGCATGCATGAGAGAAAGTTAGTGGTACAATTATAAAGAGAAGATTACTGTGTGGGTGTAAAAGAATAGGTGAGGTCATAATCAATGTAAAGTTGAATTCAAATATTTGAATAAGAGATCCTGATATTTGAAACCCATGCATGCATGAATATAACGGAGATCTGTGTGGTGTCCTTTGGAAACGAGCATGTTGTAATGTATACACATTGAACAAGGTCAGACTGATTTGAATTTGAGATACCGATGGCAGACATAATTTGCCCATGTCGCATCCGTGCATGTAATTGGAGTTGATGGGCGGCTTTCGCATCACATATCTATATCTATACCCCTATATATATCATATTATATATATTTTTATATTGTGAGCGGGTAACTTTAACTTTGAAAGATGGTCGTCGGATGAGGCGAATCCGAAGGTCCAAAGATGGCAAATTTGAGCACTATTGGCCGTTGGATATCATCTAGATTCCACCAGATTTCGCCACATGTATAATCTAGAAGACTCCATGGTTGAACTTAAGCATAATGCACAAACATCAAAACACAAGCACTTCTTATTTGTTCTAGAATCTTCCGTATCATAATTGCCCAAATGTTTTTCTACATGATTTGCCATTATTTGTTTTTACTTTATGTCTTACAACGCACAATTCCATGAATCTTAAAATAGACTAGCTTTCTTATAAAAACTAGATGATTTTGAAGGAAATGAACTATAAGAATTAAACGAACATCTACATCATGCATATATGACTCAAAGCTTGCATGCTATTATGTGGTATTTATTCATAATTTGGTTGCCAAATCTCATGCGTGCAATGCACGTGTACCTTACTCTAGTTTAAATGGTGTTTGTGTGTGTTGTGCGTGTGGAGGTGCAAATTGTCTTTTTTTTGGGTACACGTTAAGCTTGTTCTTCCTAAATTTCAAGCCGCGCCTTGTTATGCCGAAAATTGAAGCTAGCGTCTCTGTCTATCGTGCTGCGAAACTCCCGCCTCTTCAACCCGCGCCTTGTTAGCAGAAATATTTAAGATATATCTTTGTCTCATTGTGCTCCGACAACTCCCTCCATCTCAACCCGCGCCTTGCTATTCCGAAATTACAATGAGCGCGAAAACTCCCACCTCCTGTAAAATCCTGTCACGCAAAATGCCCGTGGTACCCCTGAACCGAAAGAACCACCTCAAATCGGTGGGGGTACTTTTGTAACTTACCCCACATTTCGGACAAGCGCGTCTCTAAGCCATGGTTCCCCACTGCCATCCCATCCGCCCACCCATTCGTACACCAAGGCCGCGAAAACCCGCGACGAAACCCCACACCCTGCTCCGTCCGCCACCCAGCCGGAGCTTTTTTCCCGACGACATCGTCCACAGCAACACCTCGACGTCCCTCATCCACCGTACCGGATTAGGATCCGTCGTCGATCTCATCGTCCCGCCGGTTCAGCCACCACGTCCTCCACCTCCAAGGAGCTTCCCTGACATTCCCCTCGTCTTCCGCGCCACCTCCATTCCCACACCGCCGTCTTCACCTGCACCACCGGAAGAGCATCATGATCACCGTTTCCTCGGATGAAGCTGTGGCCTAATCGGCACCACCAAAGAGGTTGTACACTAACCGCCGCATTTTCTTCTTGATTCGATCTCACGGTGCTGCCGGCGCTCGGTCCCAAGCCGACATGGCGCGGCTCCATCCACGGCGGCGTCGCCGACCACTTCCTCCATGGCATCGCTCCCTCGGCGGCGACGTCCACATTAGTAGGAGTTGCTGCTGCTTTAGCTCTCACTCGCGCTGCTGCTCTGCTCTTGCTCTCAGTCCCCTGCCTGGTCTGCTCTTGCTATTGCTCTTGCTCGCGCTGCTGCTCTCGCTCTTGCTCTTGCTTGTGATGCTGCTCCGATTTGGATACACTTCAGTCGACTGAATCGACTTTTGGGTCAGTCGATTTCCAAGGGGTGGGCTCGCCGGGGTGAAGGAAGAACTAGCCGCAGCGGGGAGGGGGGCTCGCCGGAGAGGTACCCCACTATCTATCTTAAGGTTCAAGATGTGGGCGATGGTCGCCGGTGGTGGCGGGGTGTTGGCGTGGGGATCGCCGAAGAAAAATCTCGGCATGAGGGGGCTCGAGGGATGGTCGGGGCGGCGGTGGACCGGCGGTGGGGAGTGTTTTCGAGGCGGACGGGGCGGCGCATAGCCGGCCACGGGCGGCGGGGGGCTGCTGTTTGGCCGGTGGTGGCTGGCGGCTCAGGGGGAGTGGACGTTGAAGATGAACCGCACACCCTTGATTTCGTATCCAACGGCTGCAAAATCGACTGACCAGAGATGAAAAAGTCAGTCAACCGACGTGTAGCCTCACCTTGCTATTGCGTTCAGTTTCGACAGCAAAATTCAGTTTCGACAGCAAAATTCAGTTTCGACAGTTAGGTTCAGTTTCGACAGTTAAGTTCAGTTTCGACAGTTAAGTTCAGAGATGAGAGGCTGATGTATTTTACATGTAGCACTTTGTGGTTATGTATTTTACGTCATGTATCAATGATGCTATTAGAATTCCACTCAGGTTAACGTTGTTTGTTGTCTCTCTTGTCCTGCTTCAGCCTCAGCGTCGTACAACCCACCGGAGCTGCTCCAACAATGAAACCCTCCATCACAGCGGAGCAGTACCTTGGGCTCCATCTCCAGACGCCTAAGATCTTCTTCCCCTCCTCTGATAGCAAAGTCAGCCGGAGCATCCTCACCGGCCAACCCAATCACGCTGAGATCGACATGGCTTCGCCAAAGAGGTTGTACAATTGTTGCATCTCTTTTTTACTCTACATGTTATATATATTGTCCACTGAGCAGTCATAGTAACGGAAAATATGATTATTTTATCCTATATATGACAAGAGTGAGGTACCAGGCAACTTAGCTATCCGTGATGGACTCTCTTGAATGCCATCATTATTTATCTCTGTGCGTTTGAGCTGTGCATTTGTCGATGGGCCTGGGAGTTGAGCTAGTATGGCAGTGGCCTGGGTCCAAAGTAATAGAAGTAGCACAACAACATTTTTTTAGTGTAGGATTTTCCTTGCTCAAGCCTGCCTACTAGAAACGCCAGTGCTTGAAAGGAAAAGTGAATGAAAAACATAGGAATTGGAAAGTTTCCTATGGTACTACTTTTCATGAATTTGGTGCAAAGGAATGGAGCAAAGGAAAACTATAGGATTTGTTCCTTTAGTGTCTCCTTGTAAGAAAAACCATAGGAATTCTAATTTCCACTTCTCCTCCATTTCATATTCCTATTCATCAACCACAAGACTAAGAGATAGTAGCATAATAGCATTATAACCGTACATTTTCTTGTGGTTTGACTTAATCTCACCATGCTTTTTTGCATCTTGTGATCTTCCAATTGTTGTGAATCAAACACCCAGATTGGCAGAAATCATGTGTTTTTAAATTCTCTGTTTTGCACGTGCATTCCTATCCTATTCATGTCTATTTCCTAGACCTTACTCAATTACTTCTATTACAAATATGTGTCAAAGAAAACCTTGTGTGGTTTGTCCTGCTCCTGCGGCGCTATGTTCCACCCCAGCTCAGCTGCTCCAACGACGGAAAGATTCACCACAGCAGGGATCCGCTCTCCAGACTGTCTTTCGCCGCCTCAGATCTTCTTCGCCGCCGCCGGCAGCCACGACAAGTGCATCACCATCATCAGCTGAGCAGATGACCTTGAGGACTACACGGGTCCGCAAGAGAGGTTGCACTCTTCCATGTCTGCGTACGTTATGTGTCGCTTAATATGATGACATGCTACATTATCGTCGTGTTCACCTATTAGACTTTGAGTCAGGGCCAAACTAATGCTGAAATTTGAGTTTTTAAATGGTTGTGGGGTACATATTGGGGCAGCAATCAGTATTATCTGTCTACTGACTGGTTAATCTCCAGTGTCTACTATGAGTTTCATTGTTGGGTGCAAACAAACATTAAAGGAGCCATTATCTGTATTTTTTAACTAAAGCTATTATCTGCCTGCTATCATTGGTTTTGGGTCTATCCACAGTTTGCTACCATCACTCTGGATTTGTGCATGCACTCCTTACATAATCTCACTATGTTTTTATTCCTATGCATGCCAGTTATTGTACACAATGGAACTGATCATGTAGAGCAAAAGAGATGAGCCTTGTGTGGCAATAAAATTTCATGCAAACGTCGTTCCACGGTGGGCGCAAAGGCAACCCCCCTCCACCCATTTCGGATCGTAATCAAGAGGAAGATAACTGTTCTGAGGGGGATTCAGAAGGAGAAGACCACTCCTACTTACCCCATGAGGTCTTCGCTCTAACTTGGCATGTTGATGTTGGTAATATCATGCATATGGTGCCTTGCATTGCTTACTGTATACATTAAGGATATCATCTGCTTAGTTTAGAAATGCTTTGTGTCAATGCCATCTGTTTTGTTTCTTTATCGTATATGTGAATCATGCAATGCCATCTTGTCCAGCCAGGCATCATATATGTGAATTTTGTAATGCCACCCTAGTTAGCCAGTCATCTTATATGTGAATTATATCATGCCATCATTTTTTATTATGTGTTAAATTTGTCAACAATTTTAGTACATTCAAATACTCTTTCTGTGCATCAGCCATTCGGCACGGTCATGGAAAAATCTGGAGTGGAAACAAGGTCTACAGAGTAGACAATGCTATCTGACGAAGTGCATGTCTTGCTGGTTACGATAGCTCCTCAGAGGAGGATTCATAGACAGATGACCGGTCATATTTCCCCCCTGAGGTGCATGCCCTAACTTGGCAGGGTTATGTTACTCATATCGTGTGTATGGTATATTGCATTGCTATGTCATTTGCTTAGTTTAGACATGGTTTGTGTGAATGCCACTTGTTTAGTGTCTAATTACCATATATGTGAATTATGCAATGCCATCTTGTTGCAAGACATTATATATGTGAATTATGCAATGTTATCTTGTTGCAAGGCATTATGTATGTGAATTATGCAATGCCATGCTGTTTAGGCAAGCGTCATATATGCGAATTATATCATGCCGTCCTTTTTTTGTATTTCTCATTGCTTTCGTCGACAATGTTTGTATATTCAACTGCTCTTCCTGTGCATCATCCATTTGAATTGGTGATGGAGAAATCTAAAGTGAAAACAAGGTCTTCAGAGCAGATAATGCTACCTGCTGAAGCAGATATCTTGCTGGTTACAGATAGCTCTTCAGAGGAGGATTCAGAGGTAGATGACCAGTCATATTATCCCCCTAAGGTGTATGCTCAAACTTGGCAGGGTTATATTACTCATATAATGCATATGTTGTATTGCAATGCTTATTTTTTACATCATATGCACAATATTGAATGCCATCTCCTTAGTTGACATATCATATATGCAATTGCCCTCTGCTCACTTCCTTAGTGTATAAATCATATATTTGAATTATGTCATGCCATGATGTTTACATAGACAGCATGTATCTGAATTATGGCATGCCAACCCATTTTCTAAAGACATGATATAGTTATATCATCTCATCATGTTTACATAGTCAACATATTTTAAATTATGTCATTCTATCCGTGAATTATATCATGCCATCATGTTTCCATCGACGGCATGTTTGTGATTTATGGCATGCCAACCACTTTAATAGACACATCGTATAGTTATATCATGTCATCCTGTTTACATAGTCATCATATTTTGAAGTATGTCATTCTATCCTGTTTAGTTAGCCATCATACATGTGAAATTGTGTCATGCTATCCTGTTTACTTAGCCATCATATATGTGAAATTATGTCCTGCTATTCTGTTTGCTTAGACAACATAAATGTGAATTATTTCATGCCCTGTTTTCTTACCTACTATCCACTGCACCTGTCTATCTTACAATGTCTGTACATTCAATTACTTTTCTTGTTTATCAGCCATTTCAATTGGAGGGAGTGATGGCAGTATCTGTGGGAGTAAAAACACAGTCTTCAGAAAAGATCGTGCTACCTGTCGATGCAGATAGAACCACGGCTGTACTTGCCCAAGAATCAGCCCCACCACACATAACCAACACTCATGCAGATTGTACCCCTACCCAGTTGGACAGAGAACCATCTACACCCCTTCTAACCCCAACCCTAGCAGATAGACACCCAGTTCCCGTTGACACAGCACCGTCTCCACCATAGAGCACCCAAACATGAGCAGTTAGTAAGGCAATTGTAGTGCCCAAATCACGAGGACCACCACTCCAAACCCGAAGTCAACGCTTAAAGCAGAAGAAAAATTGTTCTCAGGTCAGGTTCCATAGCTATGGTTCATACCACTTTGCTCTTGCATCACTGTATTTACTGATACCAACCAATTTCAAATTTGAAGGATGCAATTGAAACTCCAATGGCGCAACAGGTATGTTTTAAACCTGTTTCTTCAACGTGTTTGGTTGTTTTCTGTTGTAACTTGCTCTATGTTGATTTCAGTTTCAATTGAATAAACAGTTATGTTCTCATGCGATGCACATTACAAGTGTTGTTATTGCTGTGTAGTTTCCCACACTTATATTCTGTCTATGCTGCTTTGTCTTAAATAGATATGATTCGAACTGTATCTATCTTGATTTGGCAACATAAACTAGAATGATATAGAACATACAGTGACCATACTACATAGATATATGTTTGTTTCATGATGTTATCCTGTCCACCTTACTACTGAACTGGTTTACCAAAATGAGTTTCGTATACTACATTGTAAACCTGAGATGTGTTTGTTTGTTTCCCTTTTAGAACGCGGATAAAATATTGGAGAAGAGTACCCTGTTATGCAATGGTAAAGGAAGTAATGCAGATAAGATTCAAGATAGTGAGACATCCCTGTTGGTCTCCAAGAAAGCTGATAAAAACTATATTGAGGACACTGAGACAACCCCAAAGTCCTGTCTTGATGTAGTGTTCGAGTTACTGGCTACCACTGCCGGCACCAACTCTGCAAACTCGTTGCCTGAATCAGTTCGGGTTCTTGAGCCTAAGGACTGAGGAAGTCCCTGCAGAATTCAGATGCATACTTTTTGGTGCAACAGCAGGCGCTGGAGGACTTAAGCGCCAAACAAGAGAAAGTTAATAAGCTTGCTAAGCATCTTGCCAGCATTATGGGTACCCAGGATATTGTTTCTTGAGCTCTTCTGAAGTGGTTTCAGTTCTAGACTTGTTTTTCTGTGGCGTTTATATGCTGTTGTGTTCCCTATATTTGCACTAGTGGCGAACTTTGATGCCCAGTGGATGTAATATGTGTAATAGCCGTGATAGCCTATTGTAAGTTGCTTGCTTATTTATTTCCTTGTTGTCTTGTTTATTTGTTTGCTTGTAGTCAGTGCAGTTCTTTTTCTGCGGTTTGCTAGTGGCTGCAACAACCTATTTGTTAAAACTAGGCCACAATAACCATGGGCTAATATTTACTGTAGTGACACTGCACCTACGGGCCGTAGAAACAGTGGGCCTTCTATGGGCCGTATAAAAGTGGGCCTTCCACGGGCCGTAGAAACAATGGGCCTTCTACGGGCCGCAGAAACAATGAGCCTTCTATGGGCCGTATCATAAATGGGCCTTATACGGGCAGTATGATCGATTGGCCAAACATGGGCCAGTAAGAGGCCACGTTATGGCCGTAAACGAGCTAGAGTTGGAATCATCGGTTCATGAGCCGACCATAATGGGCCATCTCTAATAGGCCGTATTTAATGATGCTATGAAAACGGCCCAACGTGTTAACGGACCACAAACGGGCCGACTGTAACCACGGGCTGAATTAGGCCCATAAGCAGAAAATGACAGTAATGGGCCGTAAGTAAACGAATGCTGGAAATGAGCCCAAGAATAAATGGGCTCTGAGAAGGCTGAAAGATAACATGGGCTGGAAAGAGCCCAACGGAATAACGGGCCCTTAATGGGTATAAAGTGATACACTGTTCATTACGGACCAGTTTCACCATGGGCCGTTAATGGGTGTAAAGTAATACATTGTTCATTATGAGCCAGTTTCACCACGGGTTGTTAATAGGCCAAGAGTTACATAGGGCCTCATATGGGCCGAAAGACGTCATGGGCCATACATGGGCCAGAAGTGAAAACGGACTGGAATCATATTGGGTGGCCCAGATGACGCTACTGGGCCTTTTTCGGATAGGGTGTAACAGGCCTTGGGTTAGCGGGCTGTAAATGGGCTATATGCGAACATGCCGTTAACAGGCTTTACATGGGCCGGCCGGCCACCTTTTGACCAAGTCAAATGGGCCGGCCTTTTCGCAGGAATGGGCCTCTGTTGGGCCATGCCACGTGTCAACGTATCATAGGTGCCTTCTGTCCAATGAGTGGATGACATCTGTCCCAACGGTGAGCCGACAGGTGTTTCCTCCTGCCAATGATGATTTTACATGTGGAAAATCCCCATTGGTCGGGGCTGTTAACGGGTTATCGGATCCAAAACCCGACCCGATAGCTTAACGGTGTTCTGTTACGGTGGATGCCACGTGTCGGTCACCCTTGACGAAAGCACTTCTGTGACGCGCGATCTATTGCCATGGAAGTGGACACTTCCGTGATGATAATTTTGGTAATGTCATGGAACACTTCTACGACAGCACAAGTATGACTATCTTGATTCTATCATAAATTTGTCATGGATGTACATGCATGACAAAAAACGTGACTTACTGTGACAAACACGTATCATCACCGAAGTGTATTTTTTGTAGTGTATATTGCTCCCCCTTAAAAGTAGGCGGCTTCAAAAGCGCAGCAAAACCACTTAGAGTAAATTGCCTATAATCAGGTTTTGGATTGGATTGTTGAATATATGAGCAATTTACTATGAGATTTAATCTGAATCAGCAGTAAATAGATCATGACGACAATTGCAAACATCAAAGTAATGATGCAGACTAAACCAGGAGGACAGAATCACATACTGTACAGCGGGAGAAGAACTGTTGTGGTTGATGTTGTCACTCATGTCATTGATGAAGAGGTTACCGAGGTGGGGGAAGAAGGCTGTCGTTGAGGAAGTCATAGCTGGCAGCAGTCACAGGAGTGTGCTCCCCAAAAACCTGATCGCCCCTCTCCCGTACAGGATCATGAAAGGCGGGGTTTTGAGGACTGTTGGCCCTTCTCGCGGTGCATGCTTGAAGGAGGACTGGAGAAGAATTGCGTGGCGGCGCTAAGATCTGGAACGGTGCGAAACCATATGATATAGCAGCGGCTAGGGTAGAGCATGTCAAGTCGGTCATACGAGTGAGACCAAGTATAATAGTAGGCCTTTGGCCCCCAAACCCGACGTACAGGTCAATTATAGCCCCACCAAGGTTTTCTCAGAAAAAAGGAGTAATTAAGGCGTCTGTTAGTCCCTTTAGTATAAATACTATATCATTAATAAATGCCCCATGTTTTGTCTCACAAAGTATGTTGGGGCTCCTGCTACAACCGGCTACAAGTTTACAATCTTCTTCTATTCTCTCTCCTCTTCTCTCTCCTTCAACTAAGCACAAATACTATATTTAAATCCTTATAGCCTGCTTATGTCATCTAATTGTAGGACTTGCTCTAAAGTTACTCTCCACTGTGTAGTCTGAAATCTCGGGCGTGCAGCGGGCGGTGCCCTCGGTCGGCGCGCCACTTCAACAGCGGAAGCAGAGAGGTCACGGTGCCCTGACTTGCCATCAATGTGGAGCGGCGGGCTCAGCTGGTGCCAGGAGGGAAGCGCGCGCGGGAGGGGGGATGGTTTTTTGTTGGGCCAAGAAGGTGAGAAGCCAACCTGGGATCGGTCCGGACGGGGAAATATCATGTGCTCCCATACTCTGCATATGACACTAGTCTATTTTACTACCCCCTCCTTTCCGGTTTATAGAGATGTTTAGAGTAACATAGTAATATGTTACAGTATAAGTTACTCCCCACTATGACCAGCCTTGGCCTCTCCCAGTGCTCCACCATGTATAGCTGCTAAGCCTGCCACATAGGCATAAAATATGATATGGCAAGTTAATTAAGGTGAGAGATACTAGTTTGGTGGCCGCAGGAAGAAACTGGAAAGACAGTTTTGAGTCTATAGCTAATTAAAGAAGCAAGCTTAGCAACAATAAACTAAGCACCTATGCATTGAAGACTTGAGTTACTAAGCCATTTAATGTACTTAGCAACTCATCTAAGCACATCTAAGCACTCAGCACTTAGCACCCCCTTGACCGTGGACCTTGACGGTGTACATCACCTTGTGTCTCATAATTTTCCTCGTCATCATCTGAGTCCTAGAACATCTCACCCACATCATCATTAGGCATGCAACCGCCTTGATAGACAATGTGCATAGGAGTAGAGGCGACTAGGGACGCACCACATAGTGGGCACTCCATACATGCTCGTGTGCGTGCAGCGTGCGTGTTTTTTCATTGGTGCTAGCTCTAAGGCCGAGGCTGCGGTCGTCTTCATCTCTGACTAGTCGTTGAGCAACAACAGCAAAGAAGTGCTGCAAGAGATGCGTAGGCGTCGTTGTGTGCGAGCTTCGCCGTAGCATGACGAACCGGACGTCGCTACAGGTGGCACACGCCTCCATGCAGCCGAGTGTGTGCGCATGCATGTGTTATTCACGTGCATTCTATGGTCGAGTGTGTGTTCATGCACGTGTTGTGTACGTGTGTTGTGTGCTCCATGCTGTGTGCGTATGTGCATGAGTTGGATCGGATGGAGTTAGTGCGTTGGCGTGTGTACATGTGTGGCTGCATGCGTCTTGTACATGTGTGGCTTGTTGCATGGTTGTCAATATAAACTATAAAACATCTTCAACTTAGCATCCTGATGTATTGTTTCGAGTGGTTAGTGAAGAGTTCATGTTCTTTTATTTGTTTATAGGTGGGCAGGCGGCAAAAAACAGGGGAAAACGTGCAAGGTTCCTTCCAGACGCTCCACCGTGAGGTTCCTTGCTCCTTCTCGGTCGTCGGGAATCTATGTTCTTCAACTCTTCTCTTTTACGTGAGATTTGTTCATCCTTTTCCCTACACGCGAGACATCTAGCATCAAGGTGCACGTGTCATGCAAGAAAATGGAGATAATCAGATAAGCAGCGCGTAAGTGAGTTGTGCACTTCAATGGCACCTACTACGCAATATTTTTTCTCCTCGATGGCGCATGAATAGTGCACGTACTCAACTACGAAGCATGGGATGGTAGCCATGACATGGTCAGCCCTTTTTTGGAGAGAGGACATACTAAATAATTTTGATGTGTCCCGTCAACTCGCAGACCGACAAGAAGCTTGATTACACCTTCTCCATCGCCAACGCGTGTGCGGTGGCTCACAGCACGAGGAGAAACTTTTGCTTACAAGAGGTGGACGTGCAACAGTTCATTTCGTGTCAGATTGCCAGAAGTACTAATGTAGAACCATCAACTTCCGGAAGAGGCGAAGAGCCAAGCGCAAAGTCACCTACTAACCTTTGGCCAGGCGTAGTGGGAGTAACATAAGTAGGGGTACCTCCTTTTTTTTATTCTAGAAACAACCACACGCGAATATCAAGGTGCTGGTTACATAGAACAAATTTCCTAGAGTCTGTGCTCAACCCTCCTCTATCTCTCTTCTCAGCCAGCCAGCAGACGCGCAGAGCCCATCGTCTATTTTCTCATATGCGGTCCCACATACCAGTGAAAACGCAAGAGGACCCACTGAACCTAGACATCTTTCACCTCGACATGCTGGTGATGTAAAACAAATCCAATAAAGATCTTCGGTGGCCGCTTTTGGAGTTACTCAAGAGTATTAAGATTCTACTTACAGTTTAACCCAAGATGCACATTACGTGGCTTCAACTACCACTCTATATTCTTGCATGGCACGACCTGGATGCTGGATGTCCCACGTGTCGGCAAAAGGAGGAAGAACCCGACCAAATCTTCGGTTGTGCTCTCAGATTAGACTAGTTGTGCTAACTTAAAATTTTATTGTGTAGAATGGATGCAAGTTTTGGTATTGGGAAGAAGAGTACATCGATATATTGATAGAGCGCAATTTAATAGATGTTATAGCACTTTTAGCTAGCATAGAGGCTAGAGATGAGACTAGTGCACTTGTTGATAGAATAGAGGCTAGACATGAGACTAGATGCGAGGAAGCAATGTCTACTTCTTTACACTCGAAGAAGAAACAAGAAAGCAAGATCGAGACTCCGCAGATCAACAATGAATGCATCGAGAAGGCACTAATCCAACTTACAGGATCAGTTATGGATGTTTGATATCTTCTAAAATGTATTCTTGTGGTTCTTGTTTTCTTTGGTCTTGCTTTTCTAGTCAAAATTTTGGTGATGTATTTCCATGTACCAAAAAATCAATGATGAAAAAAGATATGTGTTTGCAAAGGAAAATGTATGCCGCCGGTATGCGTTCGCGCGTTCGGCGCACGGCCACCATATCCGAGAAATGGCCCAGACACAACCCCATTGCCCTACCCAAATGGACAGAATCCGGGCAAAATGAAGGTCCGTTTGGTGTCGTGTGTTAGAGTTGGCCTTACAAGTGGGACCGCAGTTGAGGAAACTGACTATCGGCAAACGCCCACGTCACCCCCTGTGTGATGGCTGAGTTAGAGAAACAACGAGGTTGAAGAGATTGTTTTAGCTTGGACTCCAAGAAATATGGTGTCAGATGGAAGTCGTGCTGGTGGCGTGTGCCGTACTCCTGGACGTGAATGCATGTTCTGGCCCATGCCACCCTACTACTCCTACTACTTATAGTAGTAGTATCGAGGATTCAAGGTGTTGGTTACGTATAGCGAACAGATTAACATATGTCCCACCTCACACTGTGGCCAACTTTCTTGGAGTCTGTGCTAGGTTAAAAAGTGTTCTTTGTGAGGGTGGGTGGCTGGTCTTAAGTTTAAAACTTGTTGTATTACGTATACGTAGACGTAGAGATAGTGCAGCAGTTCTGAAAGTTTGAACCCAAACATCAGAATGCAATTTCTACTTGACTCATCCAAGGACCTAGGATGACGGGATTCACAGCTACAGTAAAAACACCCGCCCAATGCGCGAAGCATGTGAAGCTAGTACAAATAGTGTACTACTATTGTTGATTGGCCTCATCCGATAACCTGTTGCACTGCACGTACAATTATGTATTCGGAAAAAAATTGCCTCGTCGCAGCACTCACTCAGAGAAGCGCCTCGAAAGCCATTCATAAATTTAGTAAGTTTATCACAGGCATATCATTTTATTACATACACCAGGTCATCAACCCACAACGACAATGAGGATACATTATAAATACTAAAGTTTTCATCACACAACAAATAACAAGCAATGAAATGAACTTCAACTCAACCAATCCTCAGCGTTGGAAACGCTTGCTTTGAACCACAAGTGATTCTCTGGGAAGGGCCATCTATTGTCAATCTCGAGACCAATGCATGACTGATCATCCAGGCTGAAGCGGCCTACTATATCAGTACCAGGGTAGGGAACCACCCAAATACTCGAGGTATAGATACAATTGCTTCTCATAAATGGTAGTAACATTGTGTCAACAGCAGTTGGATCGCCTTTCACCATCATCGAACAGTTTTGTCCAAGGAAGAGCGAGTTTTCTCCAAGACTATCAATACTATACCAGGGAGAAGGTGTTGGCGCTAGCACACTAGTATCCATCCCGAATACCATGCAACGAGTGTTGGAATAGGTCCGGAGAGTGCGACCATGGGATACAACACGTGCTCCCTCAGAAGTAACAAACTCAGTGTGTTGTATACAGACAAGAAGAGGTGATCAATCAGAATTAGTTGCCAGGCGCCATTGAGTATATAGGTTCTGCTCGTCCTCATGCTCGTGATCATCAGCATCGTTATCTCCCCCTTGGTTATAAAAGTTTTCAAGTATAGGTGGTGGAATGTTCACGGGACCTTGGAAACACAAGAAGAAGGTTAATTAGTAAAGGGAAACTTGCTAACCCTCATGCATGTGGGTGAAACAATTATAATTATGGTGGAAGACAAACATACCGAAACTACGAGGATCCCATGCAAAAACAGTGCCATGAGTGGTGGAAGCAAACACAATACCCTCGTATTGAATTGCATCACAGTACACATCTGTGTATAGAAACTGATTTTTGAGCAATATCGATCGAGTCAAACCATGAAGGACGGCAACAAGCTTGTCGAAGATAGCAACAACTTCATAGTTCTTGTAATTCCAAGAGCGGTTGGGAACTCGACAAATTGCTTTCTTCCATACAAGACAGTCACCATGATCGTATTTGAACGTGCGTAGAATACCGGTGTGCTCAACCTCTGGGCAATCTGCTGAGATTTTTTGAAGTGGAACCCGGTGACGAGTGTACACATTCACAAGTTCTTACTCGCAGTTGTACCCAATATAAACAACCCAATCTCCATTTGCTCCTGCCCAATCCTTGCCCTCAAGCGATGGCGTCTTAACATCATACATATCATTATCAAGCGGCATCAACTTGCACAAGGCGAGACCTCCGTCGTCCCCGCGCCAGTCAGCAGGGTCACGACAAAGAAGATAGGGGAGATCAAACCGCTCCTGGACCCTTGGGTTGCATGTAATGATGTTATTAGTTGAGTCGAGAATGGTCTTGAACAAAACTGCCATGCTAGCCGAGCTGATGACGTCGCACCGATCAATGAGTTCCTCCACCACGTCATCTTTCAGATCGGGGCAAGAATAACGGGGTCGTTTTGGGCCTGTACCTCCATGGAGAAGATGGTAGAACAATGGCAGAAGGAAGGGTGAAGGCAAATGGAGGAGGGAGGAAGAGCGTGCGACAATAGTTCCAAATCAATAAGGAAAGGTGAAGAGTCGGTGGACGGTTGCCAGTTTGGAATGGTACACGGAGAGGCCCCCCGGCCTACACGTCTGTTCGGAAATACTAGTAGAAAAGGATCGCCGTCATCTCACTGAAATGTTGGAACGGGACCACATGTCAACGAAACATGGTGTGTAATTTCTCGTGCAAAATGCAATCTGGCCGCGTTGGCGCGAGGTGCCGCATTAGTTATCGACCTTTATTTTTTAACATACAATCTGAATGGATAGCTTCTGTGGTCATCACACGTGAGCGGAGATATATGTGGGCTAGGTGGGCAGGCAGTTGAGCAGGCAGCAACAATCTGAGTGCTAAAAGAGTTGATCCAATGCTTGGTTTTGTTTGGATTTTCCGACTATGACCATTAGATAGAGTGAATCAATGGCTTACATTCAAAGTTATTCTCATACTATAGAATTTTTGATTCAGTTTCTATGTTGCTACCATCCAATATTCGCGTGTGGTTGTTTCTAAAGTAAAAAAAGGAGGTACTAGTACTTACTATGGGAAAGGTGAAGTGATGGTTGATTCGCCCGAGCAACTTATTATTGTGGGAATATGGGAGTACCAACGGATTCAAGGAATAGAGAAATGATGGTTGCTTCGTCCGAGCAACTTACTGTGGCGAAGGTGGGGCTCTGTGATTTGACTGCTCACTAGTCATTACTACTACGTCGCAATGACTGGGGTGAATATTCCCTGTAGTTGTGTTGTGCACTCAATATTGCTGCATGACAGGTGGAGCCGGATGACGGATTACCGACATGTCAGTGAAACAAAGTTGAATTGTTTCTGGCATTGCTATCAATCCTTCAGGATTTGTTTATATGTACGCATAATTTTAATGAAATTGTATTGTGATGCTATGAAGGTTTCAACTTTGGTTCCCGCGGGAAAAAAGGTTTCAATTTAGGATTCATGTGTCTTGCCTCAAGATTATCTCGTTACAACATTCCATCAAATACAAATGAAACTACCATGACTACCATGGCTAATGCATCTCAATGGTTCGCAGATTAGCGCCAATATTGACATCACAACTAAAGACAAAGTTGTGAGAAGGTGTACAAATAAAGAAAAATATATAATTGATCGATGATGTTCATAGGCATGGCTCCCTTTCCTTGGCACAGTGTTCATTGCTCGGCAGCTAGTTTCACCCAGCTCTGTAGCCAAAAAATAGGTGTATGGAGGACACCACAATCCGATCATTTTGTGCAGCTCCACTAAAATCGAGCGGACCATCCCTGTTTGCAAAGATATCCAGTCAGTGTGATTACAATAATAGTGGAACTAGATGATGAAACATGACACACACAAATAGAAGCCGACCACCTCTACAATCTCTCTTTAGGACTAACTTCTTGTTGGAGAAGATTAGGCAAAGAGTTGGATGAGGAGGATAGCAAAACCTCTCCCTTTCTGCAATCCCACGTAAATGTAAAAACGTTGCCCGTGTGACATTTTGGCGGAACTGCACAAAACACTCTTATGAAAAAGGTGATTTGTGCAGTTCACCAAAAGGTCACAAAAGCAACAAGGTGAAAATGAATAGCCCTGTTTGCAACAGGGGGTAGAAAGAAAACAACTACTGCCCAATAACACGAGTTGAAGACACATACGCCGACAAAAAAGAAGCATATTCCATGTAATAAAGGAAAGATAGCACATGGTGGTTTATCAAAAATGGTTTCAGGACGAGATCGCAAGATGGAAAGTACGCCGGCCGAGATACAATTTAAGCAAACAACTAAAGAAGATCCACATGCAGCAACATGGGAAGATGGGCAGTGGAGCAAGGCCGGAGGAAGCTGTACCTGAGGGTCATCATGATGTTACTAGGAGGGTGCCGGTGGCCGGGATCTGCCCATACTGCGGTAGCAGGAAAGTGGCAAAGGCCGTACCGCGCCGGAGCTTGGTCAGAGAGAACGGCGGATACCGCAGATCGGGACGTGCTGCCTCAACGCCGTCGAACGGAGAGACGATGCACATCCTCCCTTTCCGCCGGCGGACGGGATGCGGCCGGATCACTGACAAACGTTGATAGAGAGAGACCACTGCCGCCTTGTGTGAGATGGTGTGACGAGAGACAAACCCATTTTTCCATTTTCCCCACGGCAATCGTTTTATATTCTGTACGTGCCATTGAGGAATATATAACTTTATTTAATACTAACAATTCAAGTTGAACTTTGTTCCGTCTAGGCGTGGTACCCGACCCTCCTTCGAGTAAACAACTGCTACATGCGTCAAATTATCATGTGTGCTGCCTTTTCGTACAGAAACGAACTCCAGCGCGTACCCGCGCGGGTGTGGCCGGGAACGAGACGTGAGTATGTGTGTCCTCCGTGCACCTCTTCTTTAGGTGCAGGTACATACGTGGGTGGGTGTGAGAGAGGTGGTTTGTGCAAAACAGAGGCAATGTGTTGATGATATCTCAAACAGAAAAACGTAACATATGCAACATGTGTGAAACGGAGTGATGGACATGAGATATCGATAGAATTGAAAACAAGAATGAAGTGTGTGGCTGCGCGAGCGATAAAGAGTGCCATCGAATTTGTGTTTGCCCACGTCAAAGATACAGGGCGACTGGCCTACTTGAATTTGAGAGGGCAGAGGTGTAGTTTTTCTCCGTGGCATGGATACCTACCTACAACGTTCGACTGTCGGTGTGTGTGTGTGGGGGGGGGTAGAGACCGATTGACTAGTATATGTGTGGGGAAGGAGAGATACCTAGCTATGTATTAAGGCAGATCGATCGGCATCCATGTACATGTGTAGCAGAGGCATAAGGTTGGGAGAAAGACAAAGGTAGAGCATCGGAGGGTTGGTGGTGGAGCGGCATCTCACAAATGGTGGGAGAGGCCTGCTAGACAAACGGAGGGTACGAGTGCAATATCAATAAGAGAGGGTGGGGGATGTCTGTCTGTCTATGCATGTGCGTGTGAGAGACGGGTCGGGAGGTATGAAAGGATGATGAGGGTAGACGATATGGTTGTGGTAAGCATATGTAACTACATAGGAAGATCAACCGTCGTCTGTCTGAGAAAGGGAGAGACATTGCTAGCGAGGTAAGTGTATCGGTGCATGGGGAAAATGAATTATAGTCGACCTGGCTATATGTAGGGAGATCAGTACGTATACACGCCTACATGTGTTAGAAGCAAATAAGGTCCGGAGAGACAGGCAGGGGGAGTGGGGTGCAGCTAGGAGGTGGTGCGAGAGGCCTACCATGTCGAGGGGGAGGAGTGTGCGAGTATGAGATCAATGAAAAGAGGGGTGGTAGTGTGCACCTGCGTGAAACCGTATTGGACATAGGGGGGCATGTACGATGAGAAGAGAAGAGGGGAAGTATATATGTGTTTGTGGTAGGCACACTTGGCTAGAGAGGTATATCAACCGGTGTGTGCCATAAACAAGGAGCCAGGGGCCTACACACACCACGGGTGGACGACCTAAAGAGAAATAACAAACTTGCACAATGGAGGGGATGCTAAGGGTGGGTGAGAGGGGGCGGGCATGTGCATGCATGATAGAAAGTTAGGGCTAGCTAGCTACAAATAGAAGAGGATCGTGAAGGTGTAAAAGATGAACAAAGATCATAATTCAGGTCTAAATACTTGAAGAAGATATCATAATGTAGAACATTGATTATAATTTGGGCTAATGTGTGGCTTTTGCAGCTCAGGTCTAAATACTTGTCATAATGTAGGGGGCGGGGCACTATACTTTGTGTGATAAACACGGTGTACGTATGGAACATCGTTTAGATTATGAATATATAGTTAGTACATAAAATGTACTATTATTTGGAATCAACATCAAGTGTATACAAAAAATATAATTCAAGTTCATGTAGTACACATAGTTCATATCTATCTCTATATTAATCATGTGGTGTGTTATTAAGGTAATAAACGAATGATGGTTAGAGTTGGCAACAATCATGATTGTAGATTCTTCATTGAAATAGAGAAACGAATTCGAATTCAGTTCGAATTGCAGCGGTAGTATAGACATTTGGAATGCACTAAAATGTTGGTATGAGTAGGTTACATGCATTATACAACAAGAGAAAACATTTAATTGGACATAACATGGATTCATACTCCCACCTTCCATCTATATATGGCATAATGCGTTTTTTAAGACCGCCTTTGACTATTGACAAGATTAATAGTACATGACAAGCACAATGTGAAAATTATATCATTGAAAGCTCCTTTCACACACGAATTTAATGGTGTGCTTTGTGTAAGTTGCATGTCATATATGGCCAGAATCATCACACTGGAACACAAAACATGGGTAGACTACTAGGTGATACTCTAGACACCTAGGGTCATAATAATAGCTCCAACATATATGTTGAGGCAACATAGTACCTTAACTCAGCAATTTAGTGTGGTTAACCTGGCCAAGGAGACAACAGAAACAGGAGGAAGGGATTTGCAAATGCATCAGACTGTTTAGAAACCTGGGATGACTCGGATAGCATAACGGCTGTAAATGCTCAGAAAAGATTTGAGACATTCACAAAAATGGTGGCATAACCACTCAGAAGCACAATATCAAGGTTTAGAGATCAATAGTTAACATACAGAGGTAGAAACTGAACTGAGGCTTAAATCCAACAATCTTATGGGTCTACTGATTAGTAACACGCGATCCTGATAGAAAGAAGAGAAAGCCTAGTTCTTTAACCCCGTAAGAAAGATAAGATGACTCGGATCAGAAGGGCATAAAGTATGAGGAGTAAAAAGAGCCTTACGTTCCATCCCACAATCAATTCCCTTATATAACTAAAGAATTTCTAGACTCAACTTCGACCAGTTTGGCTTGGTAATCCTACAGGCAGCCAGGCTCTGATACCAAAGCTGTCAGGACCCCGATCCTAAGTCACACCGATCTAGCATGTAACACATCATATCACTTTGCGGCCTCACGCACGGTATTCCCACGGGTGCCACCTTACCTGGCCCGGGACCATTTGCGCCTTTTGGCTCACGTATATGACAGTGCCGCTAGCATCCATATGACAAAGAACCCGGGCTGACATGGCTAGTCGTGAACTCAAAGTGGCACTAACTTACAGGGACAGGCATACATGACCCAACAACGAATGTGTCGGTCACGAGCGAGTGAATCCAGGCTATAGCACTGGGCTAGCAGGACTCCGGTGAGCCGGGCTGTAGCGGGCTAACAGGACTCCGGTAGACATCGCGTGACATTTCCCCGAAGGGACAGACGCAGGCACGAAGAAGGACACATGCCGGCCAGCCTAAGTGTTCCGGAGCAGTAGCAAGCTACCATGGCTCAGTGGAAACACTAGGAGACATTTCCCGGTAAGAGAGGCTACTAAGGATAAACAACTATATAGTCAGATCCCACACATACCAAGCATTTCAATAACATACACACAATATGCTCGATATGTGCAAATACAACATGGCATCACAACATGACTCTACAACTCAAGTATTTATTCAATAGGCTCCGAGGAGCGAGATATTACAAACATGGGTCTCATGAACCAACACTCAGAGCATACAAGTCAAAGCACAAGCGGAAGCTTAACATGTCTAAGTACAGACATCTACAAATGAAAAAGGCTGAGAAGCCTGACTATCTACCAGATCCTGCCGAGGGCACAAGATCGTAGCTGAGGTAACAAGCTAAACGTCGAAGTCCACGTGGAACTACTAGCGAGACTGAAGTCTCTCTGCAAAAACATAAAATAGGCAAACGTGAGTACGAATGTACCCAGCAAGACTTACATCAGAACTATCTACATATGCATCATTATCAACAAAGGGGGTGGTGGAGTTTAACTACAGCAAGCCAGTTTTGACTCAGTGGCTATCCTAAACTACGACTGCAAGTAACTCTTTTGAGGTGGCGCACACGAGTCCACATATTCACCATATCAATACACCACTATGGATCCGCTCCCGTCTCCCTACGAGAACGCCATCCATAGCACTCACGCTTATCTTGCGTATTTTAGAGTATCCACTTTCACTTGTCTATGAACTGTACAGGCAACCCAGAAGTCCTTTACCGCGGACACGGCTATTCGAATAGATCATATTAACCCTACAGGGGTGTACTTCTTCACACACGCTCTCACCACTTACCGCCGTTTACACGACATGTACTCAGCAACCTTCAAGCGGAAGCCTAGCGAGGGTGTCAGCCACGACCTGACTAACCACACAAGTCTCTCGTCCTGGTTTATCGCCTATTCGGGTTCCATCCGCAAGGAGATCCGGCCGGGGTGTCGCTCACGGCCCCAAACGATGTGTGCAGGGTTCCCAAGTCCACCATTCGGGTGCTACTTGGTACACCGGGCCACTGTGCCTAGTCTGTCCCAAGCCCACCTGTACCGGGTGCCACTTGGTAGACTACTAACACTACCTACAAACACCAGAAACTAGTTGCAACTCCTGGACATATATCAAGTTGATTAATAAGTCGAGATAGTCAATTAAGGATCCCAATGTGTGGTAGAAGCTGTTCATGGATCACAAACACAGAACTCGGTTCCTGAGGACGGCTGCAATGAGACAACCCACCATGTACTCCTACATGGCCTCTCACCGCTACCTTTACCAAATTGTGTTCACACACTTAGCTCTCAACAGTAGGACATGTTCACACACCTCTGATTCATTCCCGATGAATCAGACCTGACTCAACTCTAAGCAGTAGCAGGCATGACAAACAAGCATGAATGAGTAGGCACAACAGGGCTCAAACAACTCCTACTCATGCTAGTGGGTTTCATCTATTTACTGTGGCAATGACAGGTCATGCAAAGGATAAAGGGGTTCAGCTACCGCAACAAGTAACAGATGAATCGTTGTTGTCCTAATGCAGTAGAAGAGAGCAGGAGCGAAGGAGTGGGATTTTATTGGAATGAGCAAGGGGGTTTTGCTTGCCTGGCACTTCTAAAGATAATACAGCTCTTCATTGGTGTCATCGATCTCATCGTCGGAACCACGTCTACCGAGAGGGAACAATTACCGGCAACAGAGAGGAAACACAATCAATGCAATGCAACATTATGATGCATGATCATGACATGGCAACATGCTGTGTTTTGAGCTAATGCAACTAGCAGCAAGTTAAATGAAGTTGGTTTGAATCAACGATTCAAATTCAAACTCCATATGTGATTATTTAAATGCTATTTAATTGAATTGTCCTAAACAGTAGTCATAAGTTGTTCTAACATGCATGAAAATGGTACAGATGGATAGATTGGATTTTTCTGATCATTTTTCATATATAAGTTATTTGATTTGGAGCTACGGTTGAATTTCTATGAATTTTAGAAGTTTAGATCATTTTCTGGAATTTCCTGAATTATTTTAAATCCAGAAACAATTATTGCGTCAGCATTGCATCATTATGATGTCAACAGAGTCAACAGGGCTGCCCCTGGTCAAACCTGACCAGGGGGTCCACTGGTCAGTGACATAGTGCTCTCTGGGTCACAGACATGTGGGCCCAGTCAACAGCCACGTCAGCTTGGTCAACGCTGATGCGTGGGGCCGCTGTGATTAGTTAATACTAAGCAGAAACTAATCTAAGTTTAATTAGGTAGTGGGGCCCGGCTGTCAGTGTAACTAAGTGTTGACTAAGTGCGTCGTTAACCTAAACTAAGCGGCCACGTCACCATCGCCGGAGTTACGCCGGCGGCGACCAAAACGCGGCGGAGGCACACTGGGCTGGCTCGGGTTTTGCCCACGGTCGACCAAATCGACCGTGCTTTGGTCCTATGCATGGATGGGGATCGCGCGCATCTAGCAGGGCAAGTGGGAAGAGCTGGGGTGGCCGGAGGCGACGACAACCATGACGACAGCGGCGGCCGGAGTTCGGGCGTCGAGCGTTTCGGCGTTGCAGTGCACTAGGGGAGGTGCTGGTGTGTTCTACGTGCTCCCGAGGGTGCACTGAGTGCGGTGGCGTGCTTGGTTTGGACGGAGGCAGGCCAAAACAACGACGACGACATGACCGGCGCCGGCGAGGTCTCGGTCTCGACGGAAACGAGGGCTGGAGCTCTATTTAGTCCACGGGAGTAGGGGGAAACGGTTCAGAGGCTCACAGCGCATCGCATGGAGGGGTCTTCAGCTCGGGGGAGGCTCTGGAGATGATGGAGTGGCAACGGCGATCACCGGAGTCCGAGGAAGAAGACGGAGCCGATGGCGGCGTTGTAGCAGCTCCCGCGGGGCGTGGCTCGGTGAGGAGGAAGAGGGGGTCAAGGCGGAGCCTCTGAGCACATCGTCGAGGCAAGGCAGTGGCTGGTGGCCGTGGCAGCAGCGAGCGGCGGCGATGAGCGCGCTCAGTGGGAGAGAGAGGGAGCCAGAGGAGGGGGGAAGGCATGGGAGAGAGTGAGAGGCTTGGGAGGGTGCGTGGCGCCCTCGGGTGAGTCCAGCGGCGAGGAGGCAAGCATGAGGTGGCTGGCGCGTGCGCGCGCGCGTCGGGCACACGCCTTCCTGCCTACTGGCAGGAGGTTGAAGACGGTGGCGGCTACGGTGGGCTGGGCTGCTGCTGGGCTACGCCGTAACTGGGCCAGCCAGGTAATTAGGCCAGGTAAGTGCTCTGTTTTTTTTGTTTTGTTTTATTTTTTTAAGTTATTTTGCCACTGTTTTCAAATTCAAAAGAATTTCAAACAATGCCAAGAACTCCTCTGAATATTTTTATTTTGCTAGATGGACTTTTCCAAAAGCTCATAAAATATCTCAGGGGTATTTGAAATTATATTCTAATTATATGAATATAATTCAAATTCAAATAGCTAATGATTTAAATTCAAAGTCCCAAGATTAAGTCCTTAAAAATGTTCAATATTTTGGTTGGGACCAGAATCCTTGCCAAAATTATCAAACATTTAAGAAGAGCATTTTGGGAACAATGAATGAGATTTTAGGGTTTTTGCCCTTCTTTTATTTAAATGTCTTGAGGCTTTCCAATTTCCTCAGTTCAGGTTTCAAAATTTAAACACGATGCAAGCAAGATGTAAGCACTAGGCAGCACCAGAAGCTAGGGATGTGACACTCCACTCCAGCCGCGAAACCCCAGCCTCCTCCGTCCGCCACCTCACCGCTGCCCAGCCGGAGCCTCTTCCCCGACAACGCCGTCCACCACAGTAGCTTGACGTCCCTCGTCCACCTCCCCGGATGAGGATCCATCGTCAATCTCGTCGTCCCGCCGGTTCAGCCGCCCCATCCTCCACCTCCAAGGAGCTGCTCCGACGATCGCCTTTTCTATCACGGCTGCTCCATCCCCACATAGCCGCCTTAACCTACTCCACCGGAACCGCAACATCCTCCCCGACTCCTCGGACAAAGCCGAGGCCTACTCGGTGCCACCAAAGAGGTTGTACACTCATCACATTGCACCTTCTCCTGAACTCGAACTCCCGGCGCCGACGGTGCTCCATCCTGCACCTCCATGGAGTGGCTACCTTGAAGCCGGTGCCGCGGGCAACATCTCCACGACGGCTCTCCCCCAGTACGAGGCCCCTTCGGCGGTGGCGTCCATACCAGCCAGATCTGTTGTTGCTGCTCCAGCTCTCGCTCACTCACTCGCGCTACTGCTGCTGCTCTAGCTCTTGCTCGATCGCTCACTCGCACAGCTTCTGGTGTTCCGGCTCTCGCTCGCTCGCTCGCGCTGCTGCTGCTGCTGCT